>NW_016690328.1:1437431-1482591 GCF_001604755.1 Lepidothrix coronata
GAAGGGAAGGGAAGGGAAGGGAAGGGAAGGGAAGGGAAGGGAAGGGAAATCTTTCAAATCTCAAGAAAAGCAACTTCCCTCTGCTGTTCTATATTTGGAAGACTTTACTATCCTCTTATTTTAGAGAGGATTTTTGCCAAGTAAAATATGTGTTTGTCTAGATGATAAATACCCTTATTCCCAGAAGTGCTTGCAATCATGCTTTGCTTTTTGTTTTCAGTATTACCTCCTGAAACCTGTCATGGACCATCACCTCCGACTGCAACAGAGCACTGACCACACAGGATTTTCCAACAACCTCCTGCCATCCCAAGCCCTGCTGTAGGGATGAAGCCTCAGCTGTTGTTGCAGCTGATTAACTCTTGCTCCAGCCCAAGTGCTATTTTTGTAAGGCCTTGATAATCTCGGAATCACAGCCCTCATTGTGCTCTCAGAAATGGAAGTGCATTACCTGCAATTTCCCAAGCATTTCATTTCCTTGGAAGATTTATTTGTAAACAAACAAGAGCTTTATTGTTGCTTGTTGCAGACACACAGTAAATTAGTTTTTCCATGCTGAAATGCAGCAGCATAAAATTCTCACTTGAGGAAAGTACTAACTGGCATTATGGCATTGCCTTGTTAATTATGTTGGCACATCCACTGCTGCTCCTTAAATTATTCCTGTACACCAGAAACGCTTCTTACCTAATGATTTCCTGAACTTCTGGTATATTAGTTCACGCTAAATCTAATTTAAATCATTGTCAAAGTGACAAATGCAAGGAAGACACAGAGAGGGTTTAAAGCAAAGTCGGTGAATGGTCACAGAAACTATCATGGTAAAGATTCATTTTAATATGCTGAGTTTGGCTTTGGTGTGTTTGACAGGATTCTGATTCTTTCTTCTCAGTCTGACCTGTCATTTTTAAGCAGATTAAATTTTCCACAAGATTGACTTCTCCGACCAGTTCTCAGTCATTTCATTCTTGGTGGTTGACTGTCAGTGGTGTCTAATAAGATTATGAGCTTGGAAGGCTATGATGATGAAGTTTATTTAGGTGGTTGTTTATCATAAGGAAGGCCATCACTAATCCATGGCATAAATTCTATATTCTCTAGTCCTTACCATTCTTTGACTCTGCAACATTCTTAATGGAAAAACTGCTGGATCAACATAGTCATCTGCCCAGATTTCTTCCATGCTGTTTACAGCAACAGCCCTGTTATTGCATGTCAAATATCTTACAAAATCAATTTATTGTCTCACTTTGGAGTTTTCCAAAAGTGGAAGAAATGTAAAGGCTTCTCCCGTGTTATTTACCACATAAGTTTTACCTTCTCCTGAACTCAGAAAGGTGCCTGAAAATACATTGCCAATACACAGGAGAGTCTCGGGTTTTCTTGAAACTTGAGTTCAGCACTTGAGTTCCTGCCTTCCAGAGATATTCAACCGGTGCTTCAGTCATGAGCCTTACATTTATAAGCACTAAGTACTTAGTATTTACCACTTAGTCTTTGTAAGCACTAAGTGGGCAGAAAAAGTTTCCAGATTTGTCCCTTGAGGAGGAGCCTCCTGCCAAAGCACTTTCCATCCAGCTGGAAGGAGCATTTCTCAGCTCTGCAAAGAGCAAATCCAGTGGGAGATGTCTGAGCTCTCCCGGATAAACACGCAAACGTGGGACACAAAAAGGAACATCTGCTGCCAGGAAGATAGAAAAGAGGGAGAGCAGAGCACAGATGTATGTTTTCAACTCTTCACCTCTCACTGTATTTTTTCTCATGTGTTTTCCTCAGAGCTACCAGGAGAGCTGTCGTGGTGCCATCAATACCTCTGTCAAAGCAGGAACGTGACTGTTCTGATTTTTAAAATTTGACAAGAGGAAGAAATAATCACAACAAAGCTGGAGGCAAAGTGCATTTTTATTATCACAGTGACCACTTCCATTTACATGTGCCTCTGGTTGTCTCAGAGCAGATGCCAGGCATCCCTCACCCCAGAGTGCTGCAACCATTTGGTTCTTCACATTTGCACTCACCTTTGATTTCCACCAGGCCAAATCAATAATTTTTAAACGCTGAAAGTTCTGCTGGGCACCAAAAAGCAGGACAGATAATGTAGTCTAGGATGCCTCCATAGGAAGTGGAAGGAGGAGTTTTAAACCCTGCCTTGTAACTTCATTATCTCACTTATAATTACATGGAGAAAACAGTTTTTGGTCCATGACCTTCACAGATATGGGGAAAATTCTCTCAGCATGTGTTGTCACTTGTGAAATGGGCCTTCTTCCTCAGCAGAGTGTAAGCATATAATTACTTTTAATACATTAATTTTATGCCCGCAGTTCCTACTTGGTGTTATCACTTTTCTTTTTATTTTCTGACATCATTATGTTTTTCTCTCATAACTTTCTAGGAGCCTTAAACTATTTTTAAATTGCTGTCTATTTTATTTTAACTGTGATCTCCCATCCCTTTTATGGTTCCCTATTTCCCTTTGCTTTAGCTTTAGCTTCTAATTTCATTTTCCCTGGGTTCATTATTTTTATGCTGGCACTCTAAATATTGTTTTCCCGCTTGTGGGTCTTTTGTTCCTCGTAGCTCTGAATTGTTATTTACACTTTGAAATGGAAGTTTGGATGTCTCCATATAGCTGGTGGCTCCATGTCATAGACACTGAGTTAGTGTGTAGTACAGAATAGTCCATCTCAGTGATTTTTTTTAACTGTGAATCCCTTTGGGAAGATGCTGAGTGCACATGAAGAGCAGGATTGAGTTGCCCTCAAAGCTGATAAGAATTTGCTGTTACAAAACCTTTGTGCTTCCACTGCAGCAGTGACAGTGATCATTTCCAGCACAAGGATTTTCTCTGGGATTATGACTGCACAGGTACTCAACCCATTCTTGAACTGTAAAAACTGCTTAACACTCTGGTTTCCAGATTGCTTAAACCCCAACCCAACACGTGGGATCTCACTCTTCCGGAATTTGGGGGCAGCAGTTAAGACCAGAGATGTGCCACTTGAAGTAGTGCTAAAACCAGCCAAGATAAAGTGTTTAAACAGGAATTTCTCCTTTTCTGTCTGTATTTATGCAAAAAACATTTGGGAAAGTAACTTTTGCTGTGTTGTAAGAGTTTTTCAGCTTCTTTCTGTCTGTTTTCCCCTAATGACCAGTGAATGAAACTGCTGTATATCTTTTTTTGGAGGAATTTATGGAAACCATTGTTTCAATGGACAATTAAACTCCTGCCTTCTACCTCTCCTTCTTGAGGAAGTAGAACTAAAGCTTGGACACTGAAAATACTTACAAATTGTCTTTTTTCTTCACTCTTTTCCTCACCATGGCTGTCCTTATAGTACAGACAAAAACTAAATATGATTAAAACAGTTATTTCACAGAATTTAAACCCATGTTTAACAGCAAATGTGGGGTTTCTCTTTGTCTCTTCCCCTACCCCCTCACTTCCCTTTGCCTCCTTGAAAATTTGTGTTTTATCAGTGAACAGTTCAGCAGCAGCACCTTTAAAAGATTGCAATGGAGAACCATTTGATCTGAAGACAGAAGTGGGGAGGGAGGAGAAGAACAAAGGAGGAACATACAAGTTATTAATACCAGAAGTCCTTGTGCCATAAAAATTGTTTCATTATTGAAAATCTCGATGCAAGGCTTATGATTTTGATCTTGTACATAAAGCATAAATCACCCAGAGGTATAGACACAATCATAGACTTGTTTTTGGGGAAAAGCCAAATCCAGGACTGACAACTACGGTGAATTCAGACAAAAAATAAAGAAAAAAGTTCTCTGGAACCAATCCCTGCAACCTGTTTCTTACAGCACTTCAGCAAGTCCCTTTTGTTGCTACAACCTCATTCTCTTTCCACTGAACTCTATTGCCTTTGTCTACATTTGTCTAGACAGTTAAAGAACTTTTATCTGTAGTCAAAATTGTCTTGGCAGCAGTGAGATGTTTTGTATTTAAGACTATTTAGTTCCTCTAAACTCGGTATATATTCAGGGTTTTTACTTGAGGATATGAAGACAGGGATCACAGCTAAGCTTATCCTTTTACTTTATGATCTGCACATGAAAAAAAAGGAGAAAAATAGAAAAAAAGCCCTCAGAAACTGGAAGAAAAGTGTGATATAAGGATCATCATCAAAGTGGTAGTGCAACCTGCTAGGAACTCATTGCAATCTTCACTACACAGTGCTGCTCATATTTTACATGAGGGGGTAAACCTGGAAAGTCATTCTTCAAATTTTATTTGAAGTGACAGGTAAAGAGGCTGTGGCCACAAACTGAGACAAGGGATTTTCCCATAAACATATGAAAACAGTATTGTGAGTGTTGGGGAATATCGGAGGTGGATTCTCCACCTTGGCATTTTTCAGTGCTGATAAGATTCTCTTTCTGACCTCAAAGGAGAGCCTACCCTGCAGTCTGGGCAGGTCTGTCAGGCCAGGAGCTGCTTCAAAGTTCAACAGGGCCAAGAGCAAGTTCCTGCACCTGGGGCAGTGCAATTCCAAACATAAGTACAGGATGGGCAGAGAATGGATTGGGAGCAGCCCTGAGGAGAAAGGCTTGAGGGTATTGGTTGATGAGAACCTCAGCATGACCTGGCCATGTGCACTCACAGCCCAAAAAGCCAAATGTGTCCTGGGCTGCACCCAAGGCCTTGTGGGCAGCAGGTGAGGGGGCAGATTCTGCACCTCTGCTCCATTCTGGTGAGACCCCACCTGCAGAGCTGCCTCCAGCTCTGGGCTTCCAGCACAAGAAAGACATGGAGCTGTTAGAATCCAAAGGAAGCCACTTTGGATCAGGGGGCTGGAGCACCTCTCCTATGAAGACAGGCTGGGAGAGTTGGGGCTGTTCAGCCCGGAGAAGAAAAAGCTTCAGGGGAGACTTTAGGACCCCTTCCAGCACCTAAAGGGGGATACAAGACAGCTGGAGAATGACTTTTTACAAGGACATGCAGTGACAGGACAAGGGATAATGGTTTTACACTGAAGAGGGCAGGTTTACGTTAAATATTATGAAGAAATTCCTGGCTGTGAGGGTGGTGAAGCCCTGGCACAGGTTGCCCAGAGAAGCTGTGGCTGCCCCATCCCTGGAAATGTCCAAGACCAGATTGGACGGGTCTTGGAGCAACCTGGGATAGTGGAAGGTGTCCCTGCCCATGGCAGGGGGGTTGAAACGAGATGGTCTTTAGGGTTCCTTCCAACCTAAACCATCCTATAAATCTGTTGCTCTTGTACAAAGTCTGCTGGAAATGACGGAGAGGTTTGGTGCTGGCAGACTGAAACTTCCCCTGTTTGTTCCCCCTCCTTGCCTTTTCTGCAGTCAAGGGCTTTGTTATAGACCTCACAGATCAGTGACAGAGAATGGATAGAATTAGAATTAGAATTAATTCTTCACATAAGGGAGATTTAGCTGGAGAATACTGTCCTTGATGAGAATTGGACTCTTTACTGAAAGCACAGGTAGAATAGAAAAATTTTTGATTGTTTGAGTTTTTCTAATATATTTCTTTTGATTTCATTTATGAAGTGACATCCTGAATCTGGCATAGATGAGGATGAAATTTAGTTATCAGTGAGAAAAATCTAAAATGACTTTTATTATAGTTAGTTATCCATGTGCAACGAAGGATGAACACTTCTCCTACCACAAGCAATCCCCCACTCAGTCACAGCAAATCCCCAGCCACCTGCATTTTACACTCTTTTCTTGAGGTTACAAGGTATATCATTAAATCTCCATTTCATACAAAGCTGATGTTTAAATCACCTTTATTTCTGCTTCTCATTTTGAGCATATCTGGAGATCTGGTGTGGTTACTGTGAAAACAAAGTAGTATTTGCATTCTTATTCATTGCACAGGTTATCTTCCACCTTCTGTATCCTTTTGGAATTCATAAATATGAATCTGTGCCACAACTCTACTGGAGTTCTGACTTGTTTTATTCCACATATTACAATGGGAAAGCATTTCTATTTCTAAATATTCTCAGCCATGCACCAGCATACCATATAGAAGGGAAAAATTAACATAATTTGATGCTAAGCTGCTGACTTAACGCAGCTCTAGAGATTCTCTAAAGAATATCTAGTCATTTATAAACCTCCTGCCAATTTTTTTTTTTTTATGTAGAAAAACCACTTGCTTAATATTCTTTGACAATGTTGAAAACCACTGTTGAAAGCAGCACACACACAGCTCTGAGTGCTGCTTGTGAAACTGCGTGTTTCCAGCTGGTTTGCGTTGCCACACACAGTTTTCAGGAGCTTCATCAGTACCCAAACTTGAAATTTTCTATCCTGACTCAAGTCAGATGTGGAGAGGCAGAGCTTGGCATCTCAGAAAGTGCAGAAACTCACGGGGGAGAAAAAGAAAAGAGGAGAAAATGGACAGTATTTCAGATAAAAGGGTGGGGAGATGTTTCTCTGTAATTGTTTCTACATTCTAGGCTGCAAATATACAGGTTATTCAGTGAATAGGTCTTTTCTAGGCTTAAAATAGAATCATAGAATCATTAAGGTTGGAAAAGACCCTCAGAGCTCATCAGCTCCAACCTTTGACTGAACACCATCATGAAAACTAAACCCTGCCATGAGTGCCACACCCAACTGTTTCTTGAACATCTCCAAGGGTGGTGATTCCACCCTCTCCCTGGGCAGTCTGAGTGCCTGAGCATCCTTTCAATGAAGAAATTATTCCTAATGTCCACCGTGAACATCCTCTGGAACAACTTGAGGCCATTTCCTCTCATCCTGTCACTTGTTAACTGGGAGAAGCGACCAACATCCCCATCCACAACCTCCTCTCAGGGAGTTGCAGAGAGCAATAAAGTCCCCCCTGAGCCTCCTTTTCTCCTGGCTAAACAACCCCATCCCCCTGAGCTGCTCCTCATCAGACTTGTGCTCCAGACCCTTCTCCAACTCCACTGCCCTTCTCTGGACATGCTCCAGCCCCTCAATGCCTTTCCATGACTTTAGCACTATCTCCTGAACAAGAAAGCAGAAATACATGAGAAAACGGACCATTGCTGGAAAAATACATCAGATTTATGGCACAGTTGCTGTTATCACAGGTACAACAGCTTTACGGTGTGAGTTCAGATGGGCTGTGGGGTGGACACACAGGTCTGATGTATTCTTGCATATCCAGACTGAGGAAATGGATGGCTTTGATAAACAAGAAAGAAAGAAAGAAAGAAGGAAGGAAGGAAGGAAGGAAGGAAGGAAGGAAGGAAGGAAGGAAGGAAGGAAGAAAAAGAAAGAAAGAAAATATATTCCCTGCAAGCACCATTCGATCTCTCTGTCCTGAACTTTTCCTGTTTTCTGGCCTCTGTCTTCTCCTGACATTCCAGTCCCTCATGAGCAGGACTCAACATACAAATGTAAGGGTGGAATACTACATTCATACATCTCTTTTCACAGCCAGTCACTCTTAGTTAAGAATATTTAAAAATCTTTGCAAACTGGGCTTTTCTAAAGTCCCCTGCATCAGAAATCATAGAACCATAGAATGGTTTGGGTTGGAAGGGACCTTAAAGATTATTTAGTTCCAACCCCCTGCCGTGGGCAGGGACACTTCCACTAACCCAGCTTGCTCCAAGCCCTGTCCAACCCTGTCCAACACTTCCAGGGATGAGGCAGCCACAACTCCCTTGGACAACCTCTTCAGTGCCTCACCACCCTCACAGTAAGGAATTTCTTCCTAATTAATCTAAACCTACGCTCTGTCAGTGTAAAGCTATTGTTGTCTCGGATCAAACAACCACAGAACCACAGGATGGTTCAGGGTGGAAAGGACCACAGTGGGTCAGCTGGTCCAACCTTTTTGCTCAAGCTGGGTCACTCTAGAACACGTTGCACAGGACTGTGTCCAGATGATTTTGGAATATCACACAGAAGAAAACATTTTGTCTAATTCTCCCAACATGTTTGCCAGAAATCCTCATTAAAAAATTGCCGGACAATCACCATGGCAGGTTGCCCTTTGTTATTTGTTTGATTTCCTCTTATAAAATAATCAAGCCATTTTGCTGTGACTTTTTTTTTTCCTTCACCAGAGGACAAAATAATAAAGGTAACTTATGATACTGCTTTTTGCCTTTAAACTTGGGTTCTAAAAGCCTTGAACATGCAGGCAGGAATCCCCCTGTTCCTAAACCATGGCTTAATTATCTGCATTTAAAATACATTTGGCTGCTCCTTTTGATTTACTGGTGCTGCCTGATGATTACCTCTCTTCTTTTTTTTTCCCCTCACTGACATTGTTTGATAAGACTTTTATAGAGTCTTGGTGTGTGTAATTTAGTAAGTCCCATTTGTAATGCAGCACATCCCTCTCCCTCTCTCTCTCCACTCCATTCCAGGCTTAGAGCAGAACAGAACTCTAATTGGCACTGGTTTCAAACCATTGCACTTGGGAAGAGCTGTGCTTCCATTTGATAAATAAAGATGCAAGAGATGAGAAAAATATAACTAGTTCCTATTTTGAGCTACCCATGAGTTAAGAAAGAAAGAGGATGGGGAAAGAGAAGAAAGTAAAAGAAAAACAGGTACATTTGGAAGGCAAATAAATTACATTGCGAGCAAAGCATCGGGAGTTTTTAAAAGAGATGGGTTGTGAGCAACTGAGGATTTGTAAGGTGCTTGGCATCAATCAAAAGTTACCATGTTGAGGGGTGGAAAGGTTAAAAACGAAATAAATTAAAAATTAAAAAAAAAAAAAATAAATCTTTGCAGGACTTTGCACTGCCCCATTTTCTAAAGGTTAGTTTCTGTGACAAATCAGAACTTGTCCTATATGGGCTGAATGAAACCTGAATCCCTGCCCCAGAAAGTTTGTATTATTGTTAACACAACATTTTTTTACTTAACTTAGATGTAAGATATATCAGAGAGTTCATAAATCAGGTGGCTGGATCCTGGGAAGAGGACACTGTGGGGACAGCACCCAGACATTACAAGGACAGCACAAGAATCGGGTCATACTCCTCTAGAACAGTGTTTCAGCCTGTGATGACTTGCTATGAAGGAACTTCCAAATCTAGAGGTGTCATCATTGTCTCTAGTACCCCTCAGCAGCTTTCTGCAACACAGTGGAACCATGATTTTTAAGGGCTCTTTAATAGAATCTCACTATATAATCAGAAGCATAACTGATGGAAATGGTGATGTTAAAACTGACTCAAATGTTTATCTTTTTTTTTTTTAATGATCTGATAGAAAAACACATATTTTATCTGCTGCTTTATAGCTCAGGGATTAGGCTGATAGTTCAGGCTGAAAGATAATCATCCATAGTCACTGGAAAACCTTGTATAATTGAGTTTGGAAGCGGTTTCTTCCTTCCCCAGCCCTAATTGATTGTAAATCAACCTTCATGAAGTACTAAATCCTTTGAACAACCTGAAATACTAAATCACTTGAAGAACAAAGCTTTTGAATTTAAGGAGTCTGTTCCCTGTAGGAAATGGGAAAATCTACCTTTCTGGGATTGAATGCCAGTCCTGGCTGCCTCTTAACTATCCTGGGACAAGATGTCATTTGAACTGGGAAACCACCCTCAGGGGTAAAGGGGCAAAAGAGATCTGGCAGATATTTAAAGACATTTTTCTTAGAGCACAAGAATTCTTGATTCCAACTTGTAAGAAATTAGGCACAGAAGGAAGGACACCAGGATGGTTGAGTAAGGACCTCAGGGAAAAAATTGCATAGACAGGGACACCCACCTTTGGAAATAGTCTAGGAATACTTCCTGGGAGTGTAAGATGGAATCAGAGAGGCTGTCACAGCTGGAGTTAAATTGGGCAAGGTACATGGAAAATAGTAAGGGCTTCTACAGTCAGAAAACAAAGATTAAAGAAAATGTACCCTCACAATAAATGAGGAAAAGAACCTGTTGACAACAGACATGAAGGTGGCTGAGGTACTAAATAACATTTTAACCTTTGTTTTTGTTGGAAATTGCTCTCCCTGCTTTTCTTGAGTCCCTGAATCTCTAGGCAGAGGCTGGAAAAATGGAGTTCCACACTTCAGAGCAGATCACTGTGGGTTTGAAAACATCTGAGAAACCTGAACATACACATGTCCATGATGAGATGCATCCCAGGGTTCTCAGGCTACAGAGGAAGGCCATGAAAATTATGAGAGGGCTGGAGCACCTCTCCTGTGAAGAACTGAAATACTGGGTTTGTTCAGCCTGGAGGAGAGAAGGCTCCAGGGAGAACTTCCTCCCAAGGACATAAAAACAGGTTTATGAGAAAGACAGAGGATTTTTTTACCAAAGCCTGTAGTGACAGGACAAGGGGTAATGATTTTGGAATGAAAGAGGGCAGATTTAGGTTGTAGATAATGAAGGGTTTTTTTTAATGATGTGGGAGGTGAGGCACTGAGGTTGTCCAGCGGAGTTTCAGATGCCACATCACTGGAACTGTTCGAGATGGTGTTGAAAGTGGCTTTGAGTAACCTGATCTAATGGAAGATGTCCTGGCCCATGGTAAGGGGCTAGGACTAGGTGATCTTTAAAGGCCCTTTGCAATTCAAACCATTCTGTGATTCTATAAAACATTTTTCTGTGTCACATTGTCTCTGCTTAATGCATTTGGGAAGAGCTGTCATCCTGCTCTCTGGATATAGTTTGTGGATTAATAGGTATTTCTTCATACAGTATTGTGCCAATTCCAGAGTTCTTTTTTTTTTAATTAATTCCCAGAATGGCCTGACATTTTAATAAAGAGTTATCATCTCATGGATCTAGGGAGGATGCAGGCAGATAGTGAGGGATGAAGGGAGGATTCTGGTTCAGTGGAGCCACCAGCTACACTGAGACCTGCACATGTTGACTAGTCAGTAAATATTACTGCTTCTCCATTCTGGTGTGTTTTATTAGATTTTCTCTTTCCTGAATTAAATCAAGTTCTCAGCTTCCTGAAGTAGAACAAAAATAGAAGGTAGAATCAGAGCTTCCTTTGGAAAAATGGAAAGCCACTTCTGAGAAATGGGAAAAGTTTGCCAGACAGAAATTTTGAGACAAAAAAATTCAAAGTTTGGAATTATACCTGTGAATTTATTCCATTATGTTTCTGTGAATTAAATATTGATTTTTAATGAGAGGTGAAGAATATTGGCATTTTTATCATATGTAGAAAAAGGCTTCTAGTCAGTAGAGGTACAGAATGAGGGGAAGGTTTTGAAATTACAGGAAAGTTTTTGAAATTCCAGATAGAGAATTTTTGGGAGACCTGAGGCCTTCATGGGGGAACATCTTGTGGACTATGTCTAAAAAAATACTTGTAAAGCCATAAAAGAAATGCAGCAGCTGACAGCAGATTTACATTTGCTCTTCAGAACACTGTATTACCAGTTGAAAGCTTATAAGTGGTCAACCATTTTTAAAAATTTAGGAAATCATAGGTGTGCAGTGAAGACAGTAATTGTTTTCAACCATTATCTTCTATATTAGAAACACTAAAAACCATTTCCTGAATCGAAAAGAGAGAAGAGATTGTTCTGAAGTTTGCTATATAAGCTGAGAGGGACAAAATAAACATCTTATTTTTTTCTTCAACTTTTCTTCCTTTCAACCATCAGTTTAAGATAATAAATAGGTCTGGCCTCTGTTGATTCTTAATTTGGTTTCTGAAGAGATCTTTAGATTAAGAGACAAGACTTGCAGGAGGCACCTACCTCCTTCATAGCACAAACCTCGAGATTATCTAATGAAGCTAAATGTGAAATGAGCAATTTGAGAGTCCTGCAGCCACGAGCTCCTGACCTGGGGTGCTGCTGCACAGAAAACATCTGGTGAATTTGGAAGTGCAGGACAGATTTAGAAAGGTAACAGCTTGCAAGGGCTGGAGGTGAAGGAGAGAGCAAGGCTGAGAAGAAGGAAGGTGCAGTGTCTGGGTAGAGTAAAGACGGGGAAGGGAGAGAGAGAAAAATGTGTTTGTGAAATGTGGGCTCATGGAGGGATCATGTGGGGAAAGAGGAACAGGATGGTGAGGTTAAGGCATGAAATATAAACTGAAGCAAGCAATGTTCTTCCAGGGCATTTATGAATAGAGGCAGCACAAATAACAATCAGGAAAAGCCTAAGGAGTCTGAAAGTGATCTGGGCCAAGGGTTGAAGACAATTACAAACAACTTTCTCAAAGGCTTCCCTGAAAAAAAGCCCCGCAGTGATAGGACAAGGGGGAATGGCTTTAAGCTGAAAGAGGGTACATTTAGATCGGATATTGGGAAGAAATTCCTTACTGAGAGGGTGGTGAGGCCCTGGCACAGGTTGCCCAGAGAAGCTGTGGCTGCCCCATCCCTGCAAGTGTCCAAGGCCAGGTTGAATGGGGCTCTGAGCAACCTGGTCTAGTGGAAGGTGTTCCAATGGCAGGGAGTTGGAACAAGACGATCTTTAATGTTCCTTCCAACCTAAACCATTCTATGATTCTATGATTTAAAAAAATCTGGTGAATTAGAGCAACCAGAGAGTGCAGTGTCAACCCACTGTGCCTTTGCCAGTAACAACTGTAATCAGCGCTGGTGCAAGTCTGGAACTTTCCAAGGATCTCCTTAGAAAACGTCAAAAAGGATTACCCACTGAGCACTCTTTGCTCAGAATTATCCCTGTAAGTGGTAACCATGGCTTCTGACTGGCATCCTAGCCATGACAGAGGCCTTGTCTCATAAGTTTTTATTCTCATTTGACAAATGGTTGGGAATTGAAGTGAACCAACTTTGCCCATGGCAGAGTTCCCACAACACAGCAGTGCCAGCAGCACAATAAAGCAGATTTCTTGAGCCTCATGCTCTGTTATCTGAAGTGATTTAAAAAAGCCCAGGAGTTTGTTAGGTGAAAGCAACCAGTTAAAATGGAGATTGGAAATTATTATGATAACAAATTGCTTAATTAAGAGACATAAGGAGCCAGATGAAGAGACACACGAATAGGTGTTTGGGAGAAAATCTGTTAGAAGAGGAATGTCCCTGCTACAGCTTAACTTGCCACAAATATATAATAATCACAGTAAATATGGAGATCAGCAGATTATTTTCTCAACATTGAATGACTTATGTGGCATGTCAGCAAAACACCCAGGAGAATAAAACACACCAGCAACTGCTCTCTAATTACTCTTTTCAGCTGGAGTAATGATCTTTAATGTGCAGTGGATCTCATTAATTAGCTCTCAGATTTTAATTAACTCTTTGCCTAATTTACCTGCCATAATACATTACCCAAAATGTCAGCTTAACAGGTTTTTTGCTCATTTGGGGATGAGAAAGAGGAAACTGTGTGTTCATAAGTGTTTTTGTTTCCTCTTTTGTGGAGACACTTCTGTTAACTTTCCTAATACAGTTACATGGAATAAGAACTTACTGAAACATCCAACATGTTCAGTTACCCAAATCTAATGAACTCCAGGGGAGATAGATGGTGATAGTCTTCAAATGTGCCTCACACATTTTTTATGGTACTTTTTAGGCACATTAAAATTTGTTAACCACAGCTGAACTGATTTTTTTCAATAGGAAGCAGCAAAACTCTGAGAGTCAAAAAGATTTTGTGCCATATTAGCCAGTGAAAGAAATGTACTCTAAGTCTTATTTATTGTTGACAGCTGCCTCCTTAAACACTGGATACTCTTCCTGTCCCACAAAAACAAATATGTCAATCCTCCCTACACATTTTAAAATTTATTTTTAATCCAGGTAATGTAACTAAAACCAAATAAAACCTCCCAGTGTAGTCTGTGGCAGTAGTCCCCTGGAATGATATAGTACAAGGTTCTTCCTTGGGTTTGATTTGTTAGTGCTACCACTATTAGGGAGCCAAGAGCAAACCTCATAACAAAAACTAATTTATTTTGTGTTTCATTACCCTCAATAAGAGTTTCCCTCATGTTGAAATAGATTCATCCTCACTATTCCTTCCCAGGAAATAGTGGTGGAGTCAATATCTTGTTACAGGAGAGGAATAGATAGCACAGGGTCTTTTGTGAGGAAGTCAAAGTGACAGTTCCTTCAGATTCCTTCTTTCCTCAGAGCTCTCCTCGAGGATTGGAGACCAAATTGTTGTGTCTCTTAACAGTCTGTAGGCAAACACCTGTTTTTCAGTCCTGTCTTCACCTATAAGTTCCTGTGAAATTCTTGTTTCTCCCATTCCCTCCTCGGTTCTCACACACCTCCCACATTTAACCCCACTTTGTACCTCTAGCAAATCATGGCAAATCACAGAATATCCTGAATTGGAAGGGACCCCCAAAGATCATCAAAGTCCAAGTCCTGGCCCTTTCCCTCTCCAAACAGGAGCTCCTTTGAGGCAAAAACATTTCTCACTCTGCTTGTACAAGACCACAGAGCTTCTATTTCATGTATGTACTTAAGGAGTAGAGGAAAATAAATGTCTTCCTTACACTGACATTTTGGCTTTTAATTCTGTAGAAGATCTATTGCTTTTTCTCTCCCTCCCTCCCCAAGTATTTCCCAGCACTTCTAAGACATGCTGATGGGTATTTTTAGGCAAACCTCAGTGGAAAGATGTTCTGTTTATAGTCAGGCTCTTATGAAGATGAATATGCTGTAAACAATGACTGTGCTTGGTAGTGATCGTGCCCCGATCCAACATTTATTGATGTAGAAAATTAGAGACTTATACTAAGCCCAACTAATTGCTATAACTACTGCTGCAGACAACTGGAACCCATTAATTACCTAAAAAATAACAACCAAAAAAAAAGTTCCAATCTGTTTCAGGGATACCAGATTTTGTCAGAGTCCCCTTCCTTCACAACCTCGATGTACGTGCACCCACAATATTTTTTCCTGGTGTTTCCTAATTAGGAAAGCAAGTTCTTCCCTAAACATGACAGATTTCTGGAATGTAGAATATGGAAGGAGTTCTGTAAGGGTAAAGAGAAGGCAGGGACAACTTATTTTGCATTTAGCTGAGGTGTAGAAGTCAAAGACATAGAACCTGCTTTCTGTATGGAGCACTTGAAACCATCCAAACCATTTAAATTTTTTATTCTTTCTGTTTTCAGACAAGTTATTTTACCTCAGACAAACACATTGGTGAAATTAGAAGTGGTGAGATTAGGAGTGCTGTTTACTTCAAATCAAGCTCTTTCTGGTTCTTCTCAAAATGCTTCCTAAACAATATGATCTTGCAATAGCAAAAGCAAAAATTATAATTGATAACAATAGCAATTTCATTTTCCTCTTCTGTTATAAATTTGGTGTAGATGCAAGATTTGATAATGAAGCAACAAGGGTAAAAAAGCAGAAAGGTTCAGGATGTCTTTTGAACAACATCCAGCCAAAGCTGCTGTGGCTGTTTCCTTGGGAATGAAGTGGGGCTGAAGGGGATTGACCAGACATAACAGATGTGGTGAGTTAATGGTGAATTCAGTTCTGACACAAAAAATAAGAACAGAATTCTTTATCTGTTCATCTGTCCCTCAGGTCTTCAAAAATGTCACAGGGTGTTGGAAAGGACCTAGGTATGGGGGGTAAAATATTGCTCTCTAAGTTGCAGGACCCCCTGTGTGTAAGAACTAAAGGAATTGCTCCTTCCTCGGTAACTAAGACATTCACAGCCAGGTAAATGTTTGACCCTGAGTTGTCCAAATAAAAATTTCTCCACTTGAAGTAAAACAGTCCCCACCCTTGCTGTGCCTTGTCTTGATCCAAGAATGGGATAGGAGACCTATGGATGCTCGTTATCCAACTCAGTGCTCAAGCCTGCACTGTGGGAGACCATCACACTGCAATTCCCTGCTGGATGAGACAGGAACCATGAGAAATATGCACTTTATTTTTTAAAAACCCCCTCTCAGAGGTGTCCTCAGCTTGAATGCACACCTGAATTTCCTATTTTCTGAAACCAATCTCAATTAGATTGAAATATTTTATGGATTAAAGTAGCATGATTTTGGAAGATATATCCTTACCCTGCTGCAAGAATACACAGAATTCTTTTCCTATATTTTTCCTACAACCAGTTTCTTTCCTTCTGGATCTCACCTGTGCTTGCTCCCTGCATATCCTTGCTGAGCAATGACCCTACGTGGCTACAGTTTTGAAAAACTTTAATTAGACATTCAGGAAGCCATGTCCCATTTTAAGTAATTAAATAAATGGCTTTAGATTTGTGTTTCTACTGGGTTTTTTATTGTTTGTGATTTGTACCGCTATTGTAATTGTAGATGGTAAAAGAATGAACAAAGCCCTGATTCAAAAGAAAGACAACTACCATATAATCTTTTAACATAATCATAAAGAAGAAAGAAAGAAAGAAAAGAAAGAAAAGAAGAAAAGAAAGAAAGAGAGAAAGAGTAAGAAAAGAAAAAAAGAAAAAAGTAAAGAAAGAAAAGAAGAAAAGAAAGAAAGAGAGAGAGTAAGAAAAGAAAGAAAGAAAAAAGTAAAGGAAGAAAAGAAAAAAGAAAGAAAGGAAGAAAGAAAAAGAAAGAAAGAAAAGAAGAAAGAAAAAGGAAGAAAGAAAAAGAAAGAAAGAGAAATGGAGAGAAACTAACTGGTAAATCTTGATTAGTAGATAAGGACTACAAGGTCAGTGTCAGCCTTGAGAATCTCATCCTAGAACAGGAACTGCGTTCCCTCTTTCCACGAAAAAGCAGGATTTCCAAACAGCAATGTCCCTTCCCTGTCATTCCTGGCCAGCCTTTTGTTTTGCAGCCCCACAGGTGTAGAATTCCCCTGCTGATCTCCACCAGTTGATTGATTCCCACTGGTTTCCTCTGTCAGTGATACAATGCCCAGGGGAAAGGCAACTGCTCCTCTCCCACTACCATGACATGGTCACATACATTTTCTGATTCAACCCAGTGTGCCCAGTTTAGGAACATGGTCCTGCAGTTTCCTCCGAATCTAATTGTCCAACTCTGATGCTGATTTGCTGGGCTTTAATTAAAGGAAAAAAAAAAAAAACAAAAAGAGTTCTTTCAGATCATTGGGAACACTGTTAATGTGTCTCACTGACACTCCTTAGATGTTCAACTTCATCTTTCCAATGAAGGAAGCTTCCTTGATGTGGCCTAAAATAGCTAATCGTGGATTTCTGACTTCAAAAGGGACCTTATAGGTTTCCCAATCATTCCCTGTCGTTTTCTAACACAGTGTTTTATCTCAAAAGCTTATAACAAGACTGGAATAACTCCTCTGATGAAAATTCCACAACCTTCATTGACAATTACTTCTAATCCCAGAATGATTGTTTGGTTATGATATTTCTTTTAGTGTTACTTCCAAACCCTCATTAGTGGAGTCTCCCTAGTTTTGCACAGCATGTTTTGTTCTCTTTATGGGCTCTACTTGACTATAAGAGGTACTTGAGCCCCTCTATACCAAGTCTTTAAGCAATGGCTACATCCTTTCCTCTGAACAGAGACTGCTCAACCTCTTTTTAATTACTAAAAATCTATATACAAAATTTTCATCTTTATTTCATATCTCTCCTCTCAGTCATCTTCTAAAGAACCATCATTTTGGGATTGCTTTTGTATTTGGAATCTAACTCTAAACTGTTGTATAGATTATTACATTTTCTTATAAGTGCTCCCTTTTGAGTAGCCATATAATTTTTGGGGGGTGTTTGAGGAAGACAAAGGAAGATATTTATTTTTTTTTTACTCTTCAATTATTAGATTTTTTATTTGCTCAAAGACTCATTTAATCACACATAAACAACTCAGGCTGTTTATCTTAAAAAAAGGGACAATCAAGAGGTGAGTCTATTATGGTTTAAATATCTCCACAGGGAGAAATACCAGGTAGTAAAGAGATCTTTAATTTAGTAGATGAAGACAAAACAAGAAACAGATCCAGAGGCAAAAAATACGTGAACTCAAATTATAAACAAGACATGAATTCTAAAATATATGAAAAAAATTAACATGGACTAAAAATCCCAATGGTCTTGGTGAATGCTCCCTTCTACTGGGCTTTCCAGGCCATATACAGGTGTGGTTTTTTTTCTGGAAGGTACATTTCACAAATATACATTTTGGATTTATCACAGGAGGAACAGGAAAAAATTCTTTGACTTCTACTCTTCAGAAAGCCATAGATGTTTTAATAATCCTTTCAAGCCTCAAAACTTGTGAAATAGTTGATTGAGAAGACAATCATGTTGCTATGGATATCAGGAGAAAAACTGACAACAGCAGGATGGGAACTTAGTTGTGAGACAGATAGCTCAGTGTATAAGGG
Source organism: Lepidothrix coronata (assembly GCF_001604755.1). NCBI lineage: Eukaryota > Metazoa > Chordata > Aves > Passeriformes > Pipridae > Lepidothrix > Lepidothrix coronata. Next base: position 1,455,648 of record NW_016690328.1, read on the forward strand.
GTCATAGCAAATTTAATTTTCATGTGACACATACACACACAACCAGTCTTTGCTAACAGGAATATATAGAAACAGCCACACTGAGGAGAAACAAAAATCCCACAGAAGCATATGGGCCATCCTGCTCCCAGATCTCACTCTGGATATGAGTGGGTGGAATTAAAAATAGTGTAGGACAGATATTAATTCACGTACAGAACAGCCCAGGTTGGAAGGGACCTCAAAAAAACCATCTGGTCCAAGTTTTCATGGGAAAGGAGGCCTAGATGGGATCATCTCCTGTCCTGTCCCATCTCATCCTGAAAACCCTCAGTGATGGGGCTGCACCACATCCCTGAGGAGGTTGTTTTATTGACTGATGGTTCTCACTGTAAAAACTGTCTCCCTTATATCAAGAATAAACCTCTCCCAGCACAGTTTGTACCCATTGCCCCTTGTCTCCTCCTCATGAACAGAGAGCCTCTGTTCCCTTAGAGCCACCCTTTAAGTACTGGGATTTTGTGATGAGGTCTCCCTGAGCTTTCTCTTCTCCATAGGGAAGAGACCCAACTCCTTTAGTATTTCCCCACAGAACAGGCTCTCCAGTCCTTTGATTATCTTTCCTGCCTGTTGCACTGCTTTTCCTGTTTCCTTCAATGCCAAAGTTCTCAGCTGGATTGCATTTTCTACAGAAGAATGATTTTAATTTTGCTGTAGGAGTCTCACTCTGTTGATCTCAGCCCCACATGGTAATTTCTCAAGATTCTTTTGAATGCTATCCCATCCTTTTAAATCTTTTAATTACCTCTTTCTTTCTAATGCCTGAAGTACTTTTCCTACAGCATCTTCTGCATTCCTAGTGAAAATACTGAATATGTAAAATCCAGCAACACTTGTTACTTGATTTCTTCCCTAAATTCCCCACATCATTACAGCAGCTGCACATCCATTTTGTAGCAGTTACAAGGGAAGTACATATTCCCCATTTGGAAAACTTCATTAGGATTCTGGGAATGAAGGTATGTTTTCCTGGTGTGTTCCTCTCTACTTGGTCAGTCAGACATATTTTGCTAAAACTGACAAGGAGAAAGATCAAAGTTTTTTACTGAAGATGGTTAAGAGTGAAGTGCATTGGGATCTGAATAAAGCAAGTTCTTGAATGAAGCTGCAGTTTTGTCTGCTGATCCTGTAAATACTCCCCTTTCATTCAATATTAAAGAAGAACCTGGATAAATCAGGAGCCTCCCCCAATTTTGGATGTTATGTTGCCATAACATGCAACATAACATGTTTTTCCTTATGAACTGTACAAAGGCAGTTACTGTAGGAGAAATGAGCCAATAATGGTCTTAGTTTGTCTTTATTTTTCCCCTTTTTTCCCCTTTTTCCCTTTTTTTTTCAGGTTTTTTTTTTTATTTTTTTAATTTTTTTTTATTTTTCCCTTTTTTCCCCTTTGGCAAATGTCCCATAGAAAGAAATTCAGACTGACTCAGTTGAAGTTACTTCCTAAATTGGTCACATGCAATTTTATATATTCAGTTTCCCCTCGCTCTGCTTTGCTCACTCTGTAGCTCCTTCCGACCCTACAAAGGAAAAATAGAATTGAAACCCATGATACTCAGGCCACAAGCTCACGACAAAAACCCAGGGCTCTAACCCTTCCTTTTCCCACTTTTACAAGTTTGATCCTTCTGGTAGCTGCTGTCTCACCAAATCATAGAATCATAGAATCCTTAAGGTTGGAAAAAGCCTACAAGATCATCAAGTCCAACCTTTAACAGAATATCAAACCCTGTGCCCACTAAACCATATCTCAATTTGCCACATCTACTCGTTTTTTGAACACTTCTGGGGATGGTGACGCCACCACTTCCCTGGGGAGCCTTTTCCAGTGCTTAATGATCCCTGGAACACCATTATAAATGAAGAAACTCTGTTTGCAGGTTCACTTCTGTCTCACAGGATATTTTGCTGCTGTTGTCAGTTATTTGGGACAAAAAACTCCGGGGTGCAAGATCTACAAGTGGACTCAGCAGCAGTGCACTGGTTCCTGCTTAGCCTATTGGATCAAAATACTGCAGGACAAGAGGATATTATTATGAAGATTCATGCATGTTAAACATGCAACAGGAGCATAGCAACACCTGTGAGTCCATGCAATTATTGCAGTGTAAGCACAGAAAACATTGCTTACAGAAATGACCACCTGCAGGTCTGACTTGCTCTGGTATTTACCTAATTTGCAGTAAGAAAGGCAGTCATTGTGCATTAACCTCTCCCAGGACGTCATGAACAGGTTCCTCCTGAATAACTGTGTAGCTCTGAAAAAATTGGTCTTGGAGTGCCTGTAGCAATAGATATATTCATCACAAAAGCACTACCAAAATGCTGTACTAACACTTATCTAAGACTCTGAGAAAGTGGGAGTCTTCATAATTCAGTTGTATTTGCAAACACAATCTAGCTACAGAAGAAGGAATATAGATTACTCATCCCAAGGGAGAGAGTCATTTTCTCTGGGGGCTAATGAGGAAATGCTCTACACTCAGCAGATTATTTTTCTAAGTTAGTTACACTCAAAAAAAAAAAATTAGTATTTAATTTAGTATTAAATGAGAGGCAAGATGGTTCTCAACATATCAGACACATGTAATATGTTTTCTACAGACCCACATTGTAATACAGATTTAATTAATGTTTATTTGTTTGCAGAAGTGTTCCTATCATTTATTTTAATGGCATCCATCATGGAAAACCATCTGCTATTCGCAGGGTTGTTATTTATATTTTATTATGATTCCATACAAATGTAGGATTATCAAATAATTGGCTATCAGATGTTAAAAATTATTTATTTCCTCTTAATTTATTAGAAAAGGAACCTGTTCAAGACCTGATAATCTCTACCTATTTCAGGTTCTGGATTTAACTAATCTAAGGGCTAAAAGGGGAAAAATTAATAATTTTAATTTCTCCTAATTAATATACGGATAATATGGGCACAACTCCAATAGGAATTTGGAATTGCAGCAAAAATTTCTACATGCCTTCCTCCCTAGAGAAATTCAGCATTTCAGGCTGGCTACTGAGGCTCCCTCATGCCACAGAGGTGTATTTAGACTCCTAAAATCATATAAGAAGAAGGCAGAATATAAAACTGGCAGCTCCCTAAGCTACACCTTCAAAATACACGTCAGAACTGTAGGAATTGAATAACTTGGTCTTCTACAGCCCTTGTACATATTTTCAGGAATGTGACACATCATTTTCTTCTCCCAGGTAAAAGATACAATTGTGCAGACACTTCTATGGTGATGATAACAAAGATTTTCAGAATAAAATGCGTCCCAAGAAGCATTTCCAGCCACAGGATCTGTTGGAGTTGTCTGTGCAGCAGGAGAGTTGGCTCAGCACTGAAGCAACACACACCCAAGGTGAGCATTAACAGGCAGCAGATGACACAAGAAACCTGCTTGTACTGTGGGGAGAAAGACACAATATCCAAGATCTCATTTCTGCTTCTAATGTTGTAAATTTTTATTCACTTTTCACTGGAACAGGTTCTTGTGTAATGCAGGGAAGACCTACCTGAGTGCAGATATTAGTGTGTGAGATGTCAGACATGTCCTTTTATCTACAGAGATATGTCTGGGTGTGCATTCCAGTCCTTTTTTTTTAAAGGTCTAAGTCTGGTCTGCAGCTTCCTTGTAAGGGGAAGAGGAGGGGCAGGCACTGATCTTTATTCTGTAGGGACCAGGGACAGGACCCGAGGGAATGGTCTGAGGTTGTGTCAGGGTGGTTTAGGTTGGATATTAGGAAAAGGTTCTTCCCCCAGTGGGTGGTTGGGCATTGAACAGGCTCCCCAGGGCAGTGGGCACAGCACTAAGGCTGCCAGAGCTCCAGGAGTGTTTGGACGACACCCTCAGGCACCTGGTGGGATTCTGGGAGTGTCCTGTGCAGGGTCAGGAGTTGAACTTGATGATCCTTGTGGGTCTCTTCCAACTCAGGATATTCTGTGATTCTATGAATGAACTGGAGAGGCACAGCTGGTTTGTGATATGGAAGGTTTCCATGTGTTGTACAAAAGTAGTCTTGGAAATCTTGAATACCAACTGCAAAATCTAGTCACGTGCAATTATCACAAATAAAAAGCCTAGAGTAACTCACAGGTTATTTATTTCTGTTTGAAAAAGACACAGCAAAAGAATAAGGGAGAAGGCCGGGCTGGATGGGGCTCTGAACAACCTGATCTAGTGGAAGGTGTCCCTGCCCATGGCAGGGAGGTTGGAACAAGATGATCTTTAATGTCCCTTCCAACCCAAACCGTTCTGTGATTCTGTGAAAATATGAACTCTGCCAGAGAGAGCACTGCAGGCATTGTTGTGAAAATGCCAGACTGTGTGGAATAATGATAACCAAGAAGTCCTTAGTGGTTCTGGGTTTCTTACAACCTCACTCATCTGGAGAATCTTCTTGGAATTTCCTCCTGGGTTATTTTGTCCTTTACAGCTTGGATTGTGCACAGTTCATCCCAAACAAAGACTATCCCTCCAGGCAAAGGCTTTGCTCAGAGGCAGGAATGTAAACTGAGGCTGCAGGTTCTTCTGTAACTGTCCTACCTAAACAAAAACATTTCTTTTTTTTTTTTTAGCATTTCTGATTCCTATTTTATTCATTAACTCTTTTGCAACTGAGGGACAAGTGAAGTCTAAAGAAAGTGAGATGAGCAAAAAAAAACCTAATGCAACATGCTTTTTTTCCTGTACAATTTCTACTTGAATAAATGTGATTTTTTCATATCTCTGTTACAGGAATTTTGCAGGATTTCTTGTAAGAAAAGCCCGAACTTCAAGTTTCTCATGACCACAGCAGCCTAGACCTCAATCAGATACTGAGCCTCTATTTGAACTAATTAAACAATAGACTGGAGGTTCTAAATCCCATTGGGAGTCTGGATTTAACAGTTTGAGTACTGATCTGTGATAATCTTTTCTAACAGCTTGGAGCTTGGTCATATCTTAGTGGCCTGGAGGATAGAAAACACCAGCTTAGACCTTTTTTCAAATGTCTGTATGAATTTTTCTATTTTTCTGTTTTGAATTACATTTTTTTATTTCATCATTTTAGATGATAACTGAATGTTCTATTCTGCTTTTTTCTTTTTTTTTGTTTTGAACACAAAATATTTCGAGTTTTTCAAACAAAACCAGAAATAATAATAATATTAATATTAATATTAGATTTTTAATGTTGCCCAACTCTCAATCAGCTTCTTAGGGAGTGGGATGTTACACCTTTGATAAAAAGCTGCAGGAGTAAATAGTCATTCAGGAGCTGGACTGACAGGTTAAAACTCAGATGTGACCCTTCTGGGTCCCTTCCAACTCAGGATATTCTATGATTTTTGAGCAGTAAGGAACTGGGAGAAACTGAAGCAAAATAAATTGAAGCCCAAGGAAAGTCAAAGGACAGCTTGCTGTTGACCTAATAATAAATCATAAATGGATCTTTCTACCTACACCTTAAATAAATATTCTGTATATTACTCCCAGGGTTCTGAGAATGATTAATCAAGACTTAATGCTCTGATGGTGTGGCTGATGTATTTAATCACTAAAGCAGAATAACAAAATGCAATCAATATTGTAATGGAGTTTTTTTTAGCCCTCTAGATACAAACTACCAGCCAGTTTAGAGGGTAAAGGAGGGGATGTTCTGCTTCAGTACCTCATTTGCTGTGTTTCTGAACAACATTATTTTTTTCCTATATAGTGCATATTTCAAAATCAAACTCAGAGATCCTCTCAAATTAATGCTGCAAAGAAAAATATTTTGATCAATAATTACTTTTTGGCTTATGAGTTTTTTATGGGATACCATTATCTCTCCAATATGTCTGTTTTCCTTCATAAAGACATTTCTCAGTGGTCTCTGGAAGAAATGGGATGAGGAATTCAGTCCTTAAAAGAAGATACAGCAGCCTTTCAGTCACTGATTTTATTATCAGAAAAATTAAATGAAATCACTTCTTTCTTTTCACAGGATTTTACTGGTAAATTTACTGCCCCACTGTAAATTTCCTATGTGTGAAACTACTCCAATGATGATGATGATAATAATAATAAGAAATTATAGTGTTAAAAAAACATTTTGTAAATATTTTATAAAGACATAGGATTAATGCTACTTCCTGAGCAGAACTGTTGAGGAAAGCAGGAGAGTAATTTCAGGAGATCCTTAAGAACCCATTATCCCAAACTGGAATATTAAGTGCAATTTCTTTCTGTCTGAGAACAAGATCCCAGCAGCAGCATAGTGACTGAGGAGATAAAGAGAGTTATCAGTGCAAATAACTTCCCAATCAATAACAGAATAAAAACTGTTGTGTTTCTCTGCTCAGTGAACAACCACTTACAACATATCAGGGAATAAAGCACTGTAATAAGATCCATATAAATAACATGGTCACCTAAAAAACCCTCATGTCTAACTAGTCTTTCCTCTTAAAGAGATGCTCTCTGATGAAATTTAAGTGAAATGTAAAATAGACTATGTATGTTCAGAGGAACTGTGAGGTCTGTTTGCCTCTAGTTCTGCCACGTGGATCTCCAGTGTCTGTTGAGATGATTGATCTCACAGTATGTTGAGAACCTTAACTTGGGTCTCTCACCGAGTTCAATAACCCATTTTCATTAAAGTTTTTGATATTTTTTACCTTCATGAGCTACATCTTCCTGACGAATAAGCAGAGTAAAGCATCATTAGCGTGAACTGACAGACAACATTGTAAATTCTCTTCAGAAAGAAGGTGGGAAAGTATTTTTTTACAGGTATGCTTGGCTCGGTCTCCCTACCTAGGGAGTGGAGTCACTAAATTGAAGGCAGATTAAGGAAACCAGACTCTTTTACATGGAAAATTGTTGGCCATTTGCAGTTTCCTGCTAACTGGGAACAAATAAGGCAGGGAGCTCCCAGAGCTGCAGGGAATGGAGGCAGAAAGGCTGAAGAAGTTTTTCAGGAGAAAGTGGAAAATGTCCTGATGGGTAAAACGAAGAGAACACAGTTTCACAGTCATTTCTGAAGAGTCTCTCTCACCTTTTAGAGACTGAGCTGAGCTACTGTTGTGCCAAGTCCAGACCTGTGGCAGGTAAGAACTGGTATATTTGCCAAAAAATCTTGATAATATCTGTCTGCTTATTGAAAAATTATCTGGGTATTTCTTTAAATGCTGAACCATTTCAGATACAGGGAATGGTCTTGGGAGCTCTCCAGTGAGAGAGACCAGATGTTGCTGCTGCAAGGCTGGTGGCTGCTTCAAAACCATTCAGGAACCAAGCACCTCTTAGGTTTCGTGATAAAAGGGAGTCCAAAGGAAGGTTTAAGTTTTGGATAAAGTCTCTAAGTCTCCAGCCATTTCTGAGTTCATGTTAAATATTTTCAGAGAGTCAAAGAATAGTTTATGTTGGAAAAGGCTTCCAAGATCTTCATCAATCCAACACTGCCAAGGCCACCCCTAAACCATGCCCCGAAGTGTCACATCTTTTAAATACCTCCAGGGACAGTGATTCCACCACTTCCCTGGGCAGCCTGTTCCCATATCTGACAACTCTTTTGATGAAGAATTTTTCCCCAATATCCCATTTAAACCTCCCTTGTGAAATTTGAGGCCTTTTCCTCTTGTCCTGTCCCTTTGTTACATGGGAGAAGAGGCCAACCCCCACCTATCTACACCCTCCTTTCAGGGAGATAGAGAGGGCAAAAAGGTCCCCCTGAGCCTCCTTTTCTCTAGGCTAAACACTTCCAGCTGCCTCAGCTGCTCCTCACAGGACTTGTGCTCCAGACCCTTCCCCAACTTCATTACCCTTCTTTGGACATGCTCCATTCATGAACCTATAGAGCCATAATTCAATTTTAGGAGTGAAAACAACTGATGCAAACCTGATTTCATCCACATCACAGACCAAAATAACATATATCAGTGAATAAGCAACAAATACATATAAACAGCCAGTGTTTGTAGCATCATGGAAGGCAAAGATTGAAATATCCAAAACACTGTGGTCCTGCTGATACAAATTCTGGAAAGCTGCGCTTTCGCTCCTGGGAATTTGGAGGGATATTATCTTCATACATAATTACTTCCTTACAATTTTAACTATTTTTATATTTTTTCCTAATGGTTAAAATAATTTCATTCAATGATAAAAGACATGGATGTTTATGAGCTTTAAAGAATTACTCTCTCCATGCATCCAACAGGGAATTCTCCACTATCTGTTGGGCTCTGTGTTCACCAAAAGCTAAAGAGCTCCCTAGAGTAAAACAAAGACCTGTAACAAAATTTGGGAGCAACAGGACTGAGCCTTAAACAAATACCCCAAATTATTATCAGTGATTTTTTCAATAAAGCTTTAGTAATAAATGCATGGACTAGATAATGCTTTTGAGGTTCTTTCAAAGGATCCCAAAAGCCTTTTCTGAATTTCCTTTAATTCACGTGTCACCAGATGGAAGTGGCCACTGGCCCTTGTGATGGACATTTAAATTCTACGTTAAATGGCAAGTCTAACAAGATTTATTTCATAATTTTGTTGCACTAAATGTAAAGTGAACTCACTCAGGGTGGTCGGGTTGTATCTCCTTTTAAAGCAACAAATAAAATAGACAAACTTTTTGTTTGTTTGTTTTCCTATTGTTAGCTGATACTACCATTTTAAGAAGTAGAAACAAGTTAAACCTGACAGATAGAAGAGGTTTTGTCTGTCTTCTGCATTTATGAGCTCTTGCATCCCAGGCACAACTAATGTTGTTGATAAAACTGAGCTGAAAATACAACTTTTGCCACTGAACAGCTAAAATAGCTAATATTGGGATCTATAAAAACACCCTAAAAAGTCACTGGGATGTTTAGTTACTATTTACCTTCTTGGAAGGCAGAGCAATGTCCAGGGAACAGCTACATGTAGAGTACTTCAGGAATACTTCAACCAAGCATAGACAGCTGGTTATCACAAACCTATTTCAATATACAGAAAAAAAAATATGTTGTTGGAAGTCAGTGTGTCTGCATTTATTCTAGACCTGTGATTTGACCTGTTGGACAGAAGAAGGTGATCGTTGACTACTTTGCTTCCATCAGCTTTAGAAATATAAAAAGCAAAACGGAGATAAAAGAGAAATTTAAAAGCTATGAGTGTATTTTATGAGACACTCAGAAAATTGTTGTTCAAGAAAGGCCACACTGATTATTAGCCAGCCTGGGCTGATAGAAAAAATGAAAGTTAGATATACAAGGATGAGAATTTGTAGGTAAACATAGAAATACATATATAAACAAATGGAATGAGGAAAGAATTCTATCAATCAATATAATTCAGAAGCTAGAAAAGGATAAATGGTAAGGAAAACAAAATACTCAGGGAAACACTGGATTAGAAGAACTGTAGATTAAGTATGATCCGATCTTATATGTACCAGAAACCAAAATAAGTTTAAACAGTAACAGATCGTTTATGAATGAAAGTGGTAGAACTTGTGGTAAAAATAAAGAACTATTTGGAAAATAACTAAATAAAGCAGACAGCAGTTAAGGACGGCAAAGGACACACTGTTCCACTGCAGCAGTGGCTGGAGTGGATGCTCAGTGGCTCTTGTAAACCCTGGCAGGCCCTAAAAAATTAACTAAAAAGTTTTTAAAGAGGCATCTGAGAAGTCCGCTGAAAAGTTCATGTGTGTTTTCAGCAAAACCTGGGGCAATACACTAATCAGGGCTATTGCTGAGGATGGTCTGCAGGATCCAAGGAAATACTCAGTCCTTGTGTCACCACATGGCCCCACAAATGGCTGATTCTGTTGTGGTTTATCCTCAGAGACAGACAAGCACTGCAGAGCCACTCACTCAGCCCCACACCCAGAGAACCCAATTATTCTTGGAAATCCCACATGAAAGTACAACAGGTGACACACCTATTGCACAGCAAAAGATGTTCCTGTTGAGTGTAAGGACAAAGAAGTTGGAGTAAAGCACTAGAAGAAGTTTCTCAGGGATGCTGTGTAGCTCTTGGATGGAAAACATGATCTAGCCCAGAAGTTGGGCCTAATTTGTGTAGTATTATTCTAATACTGTATGATAGGCTTGCCTTAGAATCATAGAATCATTAAAGTTTGGAAAAGACCTCCAAGATCATCGAGTCCAACCTTTGAGCACTGAGTGTTTTGTCCAGTCCTTTCTTGAACATCTCCAGGGATGGTGATTCCACCACCTTCCTGGGCAGCCCCTTGCAAGGCCTGACCACACTTTCACTCTTTTCAGTGAAGTTCTTCCTGATATCCTACCTGAACATCCCCTGGCACAGCTTGAGGACATTTCCTCTTTTCCTATTGAGTCCTAATTCCTGGTCTCAAAGACTTTTTTTGCCCCTTCCTTCCCATTTAACTCCTAACTAGGGAAATTACTTCCAAAAAAATAAATAAGAGCAAAAATTAAAAAAAAAAATAATAATCCACAAAAACTTCTGGTCCCATCTATTTCCAAACCTAAACACAGATGATTCCAGGAGACTGAGTGCTGGCCTGAACCAGTTCATGTCTCTTTAGTTATCGAAAATTTGAACTGACAAATATTGTTGTAAAAATTAAGATTTCTTCAGTACTGTCAACAAACATATCAATACTATTTGATCTAAGATGTTTCTTGAATTCTTTGTTAGACTTTAGAAAAAAGTTTTCCCATTTCTCAAAGGAATGATTTGATACATGAGAAGAGTTAGATTCAATCCCAGATGTATTTCTCCTCTTGTCTCACCTCTGTTCCCCTCCAGGGAAAGTGTTCACCAGATATTCTGTAAAACCTGATCTTTTGTGAGGATTAATTTATGAAAAGATGTGAGATAATGATAGGAGAGAACTTATACATACATTAGAGAAATTACAGTAAGCAACTCATGATCACTGTCAGACACATTAGACGTCATCCTCCATCAGTCTTTCTCTTAAAACATGAGGATAATTACTTTTATCTCCCCCCTACTGTGCTTTGAAATCTGCATGCCTGAAAATTTGCAGATATTTCAGGGTTAGACGGCATTTGTACTTGAAAAGGAGCCAGTTTAGGAATAACTTACAGAACTATAGATCAGCTGCAACTGTTTTAATGAAAAAGTGCCAGAGAAACAATGAAGACAGCATTTGATTAATGTAGAAACTTCAGTCCGGGACTGTCAGAGCTTTGTATGTTGTCATCACACTGAAAATATAATGGATGTGATCAGGAATGCCATCCATCTTCCACTGTTGCAGACTCAATTTGAGCCAAAGGTTTCTACAGATTTTTTTTTTATTTTTTTTTTTTTAATTTTTGCCCTCATTCATTTTTTTGAAGTAATTTCCCTAGTTAGAATTCTAATGGAATGGAAGGGGCAGAAAAAGTCTTTGAGGCCAGGAACTGAGATTCAGGCCTGAGAAAATTCAGAGCACATTGAAATTGTTACATTGCAAAGTTGTCTTTGATTAATCAAGAAAGCTCAGAAGAGGAGAGGGGTCTAGGAAGAGTGAGGTGATATTTGAAAGAAAGAGGCAAGAAGAGATGCTCGTTTAAAATCTTGCTTGAAAAAAACAGATTAGGTGCACAAATTATTCTGTAAACACTGGAGCTCATGAAGCTTCTTTCCTGTGGGTTTGGACTCCGAGCAATCTGACCTAGTTGAAGATGTCCCTGCTCATTGCAGGGGGGTTGGACCAGATGTCCTTTGGAGGTCCCTTCCAACCCAAACCATTCTATGATTCTATGAATAATAACTAGTTATGTTCAAAATAATAATTTAACCACATATAGAAATGCTTATAAGAGCTGATCTATCAGAAGGTGTAGGGTCACATTATGAGGTTTTCCCACTGTGAGGTACTTTTAAGTTCTCAGCTCCCTTAGCTACCAGTTTTTTATATCATATTAATGACAAAAATTTAAGGTAGAATACCTTATGTCTCCCAATGTAGTTGTTTTTGAAAATGAATAATTGTTAAAAAGTTTTCAGGAGAGACATGAACACAGGTACTTATGATACCTTAAGTCTTATTTCCAAAAAATAAATGAAAGAGGGGGAAGAAATGTAAAGACATTACTAATACTCTGTTCATTACAGAATCACAGAATATTTAGGGTTGGAATGGACCTCTGGAGATCATCCAGACCAGGCAGAGTCACCTGGAGCAGGTGACACAGGAATGTGTCCAGGGAGGCTTGGAATGTCTCCAGAGAGGGAGACTCCACACCCTCCCTGGGTAGCTGTTCCAGTGCTCTGCCACCCTCAATGGAAAGAAGTTCTTCCTTGTGTTGAGGTGGAACTTCTTGTGCTTTAGTTTGTGGCCATCAGTCCTTGTCCTGTCCCTGGGCACCACTGAACAGAGTCTGGTGCCGTCCTCTTGGCACCGGCCTTGGAGACATTTAAATACATTTAATGATCCCCTCTCAGTCTTCTCCAGACTGAGCAGGCCCAGCTCCCACAGCCACTCCTCATGAGAGAGATGCTTCAGACCCCTCATCATCTTTGTGCCTCGGCTGGACCCTCTGCAGTAGCTCATTGTCCTTCTTGAACTGTGGAGACCAGACAAACATTAGGGCTGAGTAGAGGGGCAGGATCATCTCCCTGACCTGCTGGCCACACCCTTCCCGATGCATCCCAGGACCCCCTTGCCCTCCTGGCTTCAGGGGCACAGTGCCAGCTCATGGACAACTGGTCATCCACTGAGAGTTCTCTGCAGATCTGCTCTCCTACACTTGCTTTGGTTGAACTCCATCATGGTTCTCTCTGCCCAGCTCTGTACTCTCCTGGATAACTCCTGTAATGTACCTCCTGTGCTCATCCCGGGGACACTGACAGCATTTCTCTACCTCATAATCACCCATTTGGTTTCTTTAATTGTTGTCATGTGATTACAGGTTCCCACAGAGACTAATAGCCATTGCCACTGGTTTATTGATATTCAATTATATCCATTCTCTGATCCTATGCTATAGTTCGTTTCACTTTCTTAATTTGAGAGATGTCTGGGCATTATGTTGTTGGTTTCTTCTTTAACCTACATAGCAGCAGATTAATATAATTTCTTCCTCAATAAATGATATGTTGTTCAGGTTATTCAGCTTCTGTTAAGGAAAATAAAGCATCCTGGACACTACAGTTCGAATAATACACTCATGTGAGGAATAAACCTATTTCTATTCCACCTACTACCCCAATTATTTTGGGGACACTTAATTTTGTAGATCATTTGTGGGACTCATTGACAACCAGATCAAGCTTCATGTTCTTGTAATTACTGCCTCTGTAGGAAGTTAATTCCTTATAATGGAGATGAAAACACTGGTAAGAGCTGGAATCAATCTGTCCCTCAGTTGTAAGTTATTGGCTCTCAGGTGCTAGTGATGAGTTCCTGCAACTGTTTCAGAGATGTAGTAATTTCAAATATTTTTTTTTAGTCCTTTAAAGTCTAAAATGGAGTTTTCCGGGTTAAAAGGGACCTTTCGAGGTCATCTAAAAGGAGGAGGAACATTTTCAACTAGATCAAGTTGCTCAAAGCCCCATCCCACCTGACTGAATGTTCCCAGGGATGGGGCACCTGCCACCTCTCAAGGCAACAGAACGTAATTGCTCTGCTCTTCTTCACCACAGGGATTGGTGATTTAACACATTTTTCTGGGTATTTTCCCTCTTATTCCTGGATCAAGTGCTATCTCCTTGAATTCCTACTAAGCTACATCCTCTCAGGCACCTTTATTCTCAGCAATGGAGAAGATGCTGTTTGTCATTGTTTGTGACAGGCACAATATCAATATCACAAAGCCCAGAGGGAATAAAAGAATAAATACTTGATAAACATATGATTTAAGATTAATATTTTTCTGGTGAAGACTGGGGATAAAACATCACATGAAGGCATTACTTGCCTGGAGTGCAGAACTGCTTTAGCAGTCAGGACTGACTGAAACAGAGCCCAGTGGAAGTATCATTTCAGAGGATGTTTATCTCAGTTGCAATCCTACCTCTGCTCCAGACATCCAGCGAAAAGTTGGGAACTATAATGGTGCATTCCTTGGGTGAGATGAAGACAAGTCCTTTGTGAGTGGTAGCTTGTATTCTCATGGCACTATAGGTCCAAGAAGAGGAGAAATACTCACAGATATGACAATCCACATCTATGAATTATTCATATATATATATATATATATAAATATAAATATATGGCTGATTCTGCAATAAGCACATTTTTTACTGACTTTCTGGGCTTCTGTTTGTAAACAGAAGCACCAAAATATCGCAAATATCTGTCTGCTTCTGCTGTCACTTGTGGTTTTCGGTGGCAGCTGCAACAGATATTTCTGCTGAGAGAAAAAAAAATCGAACCTTAGTACTCCAGGCAAAGGAAAATTTCTTTAGCAATCAAGAAGTGATTGCACTCGGTGATTGTTTCTACTGGCAAATGACAGTGATTAACGCTCTGCCAGTGCTTCTCAACATTTTGGAAGTACAAGCCTCTTTTGGTTCATCTGTGTCTGTGGCATATTATTCTCAGCAGCAGCTCAGTTTCTTCAAGACTCAGGAAGAGAAGAAATTATAACTGATTTCAGCAAGTACTGACACTCGTTCACTCCCACAAGGAACTGAGCTGCTGCCAGAAAGTAAAAGCGGCATCAAATTTTGCAGGCAATAATCACAGCCTACACTTGCTCCTCTCTTACATCTGGTCCCTGGAGAAGCTGAGGAGTTGTTGACTGCTGTATGTGATGCTTTAGGCTCCCTTTGAACTCCTTGGTCATGACTTTGGATGTGGGATGAAGAAGGAAAGGCAGCACTGCTGCCATATTTTCATCATCACTGGAAAAATACCAATCCTGTTTCTAAAAAAGGCTCAGCCAAATTTTAACAAAATACCCAAAGCAAGAGAGAAATTCTGAATTTGTCTCTTTCCTCTGATGTCACCTTGAAAAACCTTTACAGATCAATTATGAACTAAGCAGGGAGCTGACAAAGGGCTTCACTCTCTTTAAAATTGCTCAGTTCTCTCCAAAATGCAGGAACAGATGTTCTTTGAGCTGGCCTGTCAAGTTTTTATCCTTCTCATTTCCCTGCACTGAGTCTGCCTGGTCTCCTTGGGCAAGTTTCTCATTGCATTTAGACTCCAAAGTTCTAAAGCAAAGGAGGGATCACATTTTAGTTTACACCAAGGCACATCAATGCACTTGAGGGCAAGCAAGATTTGCTGTGGTAGCAGTTCAGCAAACACTCAGATCCACGGGCATCCATAAGGTTAAGGAGGAGTTTAATCAGGGTTTTAAGCTGGAGTGACTGTTACCAAAAAAATCTCTTCTGGTTCTCAAAAAAAAATAAGAAACTTCTTATGACTCCAACATGCACTGAAATAGAAACCTTTGACCATTCATTTTTGTCATGTTGTTTCTGATTTAGTTTCTGCTCTGAGAAGAGGAAGACCTGGATAAAGTGATAATTTCCATTAAAAAAATCCAACCTGATGCTGGTATCACCTTCCCTAATTTGGCTTTATCAGTGAGAATTATGTGCAAATGATACATTTCTCTGTAGTTCCTAAACGACTCTGCTAATTCCAGCCCCTCGATGTGTCCCACAGATGCCCCGTGTGGTGTCTGTGGGCGAAGCACATAAACAGAGGAGTTTCTGCGAGCGCAGCGTCAGGATCAGCATTTTGTTAAAAACTTGCTTTTCCAAAGGGTATGAATTTGCCTGTTTATTCCAGTGCAGCAGCAAAAAGAACTGAAGATTTCGCTGTGTTTGGATGGGATCATAAATGCTGGTTTGCACCTCATTTAAATGCTACTGGCAAACACAGATTTTTGAGTACAATTATTTTTTTTTACGAGGTGTGAAAATGCTGCTTGGTCAGATACCAGTCAAAGAAATTGCACCTTTTAAAAGTATTCTTATAAAGTGATGTTTAAAACCCTCAAATTACTACTACTGAGATTTCAATCATGTTCTTAATAGCATTTAAAAATAAAATAATTTTGTTATTCTCCATGCTAAGCAACCTTTCAAATTACTTCCTGAAAGAGATTATAATCATCTATTTATTTATTTATTTAGATTTTAACCACTGATGCAGTGAATGGCAATTCAGGAGATCTTAGTTCAGTCCTATCTTAAATTTTCTGTGTTATGTATAATTTACTCAGTCTCTCATATTCTCATTTTTTTCATCTGTAAAATGGGAGAGAAATTATTTCTTTTACCAATCTCTGTTCTTTTATGTTTTACTGGAAGTACTGCAGTCAAATTTCAGTAATGGAAATATTACAGTCAAACTCGAGCAAGTGGGACTTTTTTTGGGGTGAGAAAAGCCTTTTTAGAAAAATAAATATTAAAAATATATATTAAAATAAATATTAGAAAAATAAATTAATCACCTCCTTGGATTATGGCAAGCTCCAAACAAACTTTGTGATTGCAACAAAATTAAGAATAACTTTATGTCCTTTTTCAATTTTGAAATGTAGCAATATGTTAATGTTTGTCTCTTTTCTGTGTACTGGTTCTTGGATGTAAAAATCATTTCAGTTCAGAAATCTGGAAGTATTTGACCTGTTTTACTCTAGAACTGGAATGACATATTGTATAGTTAATTCAAGAATGCTGTGAGATGTTTTGCAGTCACAGCATGTTTCCCTTTTTGACTTTTCTGTTAAGACTACAATCACATTAGAAAAATTATATTTATCTTTTCTGACTGTTTTCTTCACATGGTGACACATGGAAATATCCAGGTTTTTCGGTTGTCTTCTCAAAAACTGTTCCACTTTGAAAATACCCGTAGGAAACTTGCCTACATTGTTTTCCTTATGCTCCAGCTGTCTCAGAAACATCCTTGTCTGATTGAGGAATTAACAAAACTCAACAAATTGCTCTTGTAACTCAGAGATTATGGACAAGAAAATGATATAAAGAAATATGAGTCTCTCCATACCGTATTTCTATTATATCACAGAATCATGGAATCACAAAATAGTTTGGGTTGGAAGGGGTCTTAGGGATCATCTCATTCCACCCCCCTGCCATGGGCAGGGACACCTTCCACTAGCCCAGGTTGCTCCAAGCCCCATCCAACTTGGCCTTCAACACTTCCAGAGATGGAGCACCCACAATTTCTTGGGCAGCCTGTGCCAGGGTCTCATCTCCCTCACAATAATTTTTTTTTCTCAATTTCTACCATGCAGAACTTTCTTGTACCTATTACAATCCTTTAATTGTATACAGACAGATCCCCTAAATTGCCACAAATAAACATACCTAAATATTTATATTTCAGTTATGAAATATGTACGATGGAACTCTGTACTAAAACTATGAGAGCTTGTCTGGAAAAGCAGTGTTTTCACAGTGCAATTTAACTTTTCTTTCCCAGAACAGGTTATAGCCAAAATTCTCTAATTTATAGTCTTCTTACTGGCCTTTCCAATAAGAGAAGCAATAAAAACAACACTGCAGTTTTGAATAGAACGATATTCAGTGCCATAAAGACACCAAAATCTAGGTCTTCTACAAGGTTCCTCTTTCTTGCTTCAGAAATGTTCAGGCATCTTTAAGTCCTGTTTTATTGAGATTTACAATGTGACTTGGAGTTTGGCTCTCAATAGTTTATGACACAGGAGCTCTCTTACAGTGTGTGTTCTGCATCTTTTGAAAACAGAGTGTGGTGAACAAGCCCAGGCAGGAAGAACTTCGGCAGGTAACAAAGCAATCCTTTGCTTCTGGCAAATAAAGTTAAATTACAATTTATAGGGTTGCTTATAGAGCCCAGTGTTCTGAAGCTGTTCCCTGCTTGAATGGTTTCTGATTAAGGAACGCCCACCCTTTTTATCTTGAGATAATTCCTCATCAGATGACATCAGGGCTCTCATCCAGGTGTTCCTGGGAAGGACATATATGAGTGCCAAGCAGAAGCACAGCTCTCAGGACTTGTTAGCAGGAATTTTGGCAGTGTGGTGATGGGCTTTGAATTATTTTTAAGACAGAGTGGGATTGAAAGAGTCTACACAGACATGGTCTCTGGCACTGTATGGACCAACTGCTCCAGTGTCCTGCTCCTTGAAAGCTCCTCCCTGGCTTCAGGCAAAACTCTGGATGGAGGATGCATTGGCCCAAGTCTCACATTGCAGGGAGATTTTGTATGAGACAATGGATATGGTTAAAATTTAGAGGAGACCAAGAAATCTAGGGTAAAATGCAGCTGCTACTGCCTGGATGGAATGTGGTGGACATGCTCCCCGCACAGTGATAATCATCTGCTGAGAGGGATGGAAAGGAGAGTGAAAGGAAGTGGAAACTACATGGCCCCCCTTCATTCAAATCCCAGCAGAGAGGGGGAACAGGGCAGTTCTGTGAGGATCATGAGACTGTACAGTGCCTGTCAGCCAGGGCACAACCCAGTTCTGCTGCTGAGCCAACAACCACGTCCAACGCCCTCCTCAGGTGCCAAGCCATGATTACCCCCCCTCCTACTGGGTGTGGCGGGAGAACTTTACACCGGCCAGAAATAAAAGTCATTTATGACTAAAGCCACTCAAGCTCCATCTAAACCTAAAGAAATAGTATAAAAGTAAGTTGGAGATAGAGGGAAAGTTGGAGAAGATTTCACCAAAACTGCTGGGGTCAGTTAACGGGGTGAGCCCACCTTCTGCCCCCACAGGGACCCCTTGAGTGAGAATTATACTCTACATGTGTTAAATGCTGTTATTGGTACTAGAGCTTGTGCTAGCTTAGTATAGATCAGTAGATTGCTCTAAAACTTACTTTTGCAGCCAGACACTATCACCAGTGACCATGAACCTTATTAACTTCTCATAGTTTTTATTAATAAAGGGTGTTATTGCATGAACTGTTAGAGTGAGTCCTTTACAGGTGCTGGCAGTTGCCAGCAGCAGAAAACGCCTTGGCAGGGCCTGCTGAGGAGTCTTCACTCTGTTGAGTCCTCCCTAAGAAGGGCAGTCAAAGCACCCTCTGACCTTGTGAATCTGTTGGAGAAGGGTCTCATTACAAGACACTGACAGACTGTGGGACACAAGGGTATCAACTTTCCTGGGGGCACCGACAGGCAAAAATCTAAACTCTCCCTTCCAGGCGACATTTGGCACTGGAGGTGGTGGTGGTTTCACAGGTCAGAGATGCACCCCAGATTAAAAGTCGAGTTGTCAAGTGAAGGAGCTACAGCAGGAGGCAGAAGACTGTAATCTATCCATGCTTTCAGTGAGAGTTTGGATCAGAATACCTCAGATCAGAGATCTTCCCCAGTATCAGTTATTCTTTATTATCCCACATGTTGTGCTTCTCAGTCTTCCTGGAGAACCTTTGTCTTTCCTTCTGCAGTTAGATTTAATTACAAGCAATAGGTGGCAAGTCAGAAACAATATGTTGGGCTAATAAATTGCCTGTGCAGGAATCATGTTGCCTATCAGGAAAGCTCTGAGAACACTTAGGAGGGGCACAGGTTAAGAGACAGGAAACATTTCACACTGTCATCATCTCCAAAGTTATTACTCTCCTGGACAGCTACAAATGACAGGTTGAAATATTTGCATGGTTAATGTTTAGATGCATATCTACACATATCTCAAGTATCCAGTGGGGCACATGCTCTTAAACTGAAGTTGAGCAGGTATTTATTTATATTTCTTACATTCTTTGAAATGTATTTTATCTAATTTTTTTTCTTATAATTTGTTTATTTTATTTAGCTGCTTAGCAGCACACAAACAAACATGCACACGCAGATTCATATACCACTGAATCTCTCTTTTCACACACAAACAAACATGCACACACAGATTCATATACCACTGAATCTCTCTTTTCACACACAAACAAACATGCACACACAGATTCATATACCACTGAATCTCTCTTTTCATCTGAATTTTGAAGATATTAAGCTGATCTTCACAGCTTGGTCCTTAAGGACCAGTTCCTCATACAAATTCACCAGCAGTAATTCAAAGAAACATGTAAGGTTAAAGAGGAAATACTATCTTTGCTGTCACAGTGAGAGGAAAATGCCTCTCATGCATTTCACTGACTATAAAGCATTTGTTCCCTGATGTTATTTTCAAGTCTGGTAAAACATATATTTGTCAGAGTTTAAACCAAGAGAAGTATAAGAAATCAGCAGGAATCCCATTTCACCTCATTTATTGGCACCCTCACCAGAGGTATTAGTCATATTGAGCACTAATGAATTATTTAAGAGATATTTAATGCTTGGAACTGTGGGCAAACAGCCAAATAGATGTCTTTCAGAATTTTTCTCTTCTAATAGGAGCCCTACGATATTTTAGCTAATAAATGTCTGTGTTCTCACAGATCAACTGTTTGTACAATGGAATCCATCTCTGAAGCTAAAAGTGGGCATCCCAGGAAAGAAATGGGCATCCTGTGGTGAAGAAACAGAGCTGAAAGATGTGTAGAGACAGAGATTACTTCAGATCTGCCCAAATGTGCTCCATATTTTTGTCACTGAAGGCAGTGGCAGAAGGGAGGTTTGCATGAGCTGGAAGATAGAAAGGTTTTAACAGTCCAGTAAGGACAAAATAAATATGAATTAGAACCACTACCTGTAATCCACAATTGCACCATTTACCTGAAGATCGTGTTCCAGATCTATCTGTACTGAAACCAAGCCATGGGGCTGAAATTACTCTCCAGGTACTGACAGACATTAAGGCTGTGTAGTTGGTCATGAAGTACCCCTGTCTAACCTCAGAAATAATATGGCTCAAACCCCATCTGGAAGAACATATCCAATAAGCAGAGAGGATTAAATCACCTCCATAGTTTTGCAAGAGTAAATTGTCTCTTCAGTTCTTATTTCTGTCCTCACAAACTATGCACAGCCCTGAAGAAAACAGATCAGAAATAGACTCAGGTGCCAGTAAAAATATGTGAAAAGATGTGATCAGCTTAGATAACAAAAAAAAAGAAACAAAACCAAAACCAAACACCCTCTAGCAGAAGCCCAACCCTCAAAGGGAAGTCATAAAATGGTGGAAAACACTTTGGTGAGTTAAGCTTTGCCTTGTATATAACCACCACTAGTTATTTCAGTCTGCTGTTTAGGGGGAATCTTTCTAAAGAAAAGTGACTTACCAGTTTGTCTGTGCCTTTTAAATTTTTATTCCAGTGCCTAACTGCTTAGTACTGGCATGACCTCACAAGGAAAAATAGTCTTCACATCAGAGGCAAATCAAAGGAAAAGTTGTTTTAACTTTAAGTGTTTGACTGGTTCGGGTAGAAGTTGGTTTCCAGATGACTTCAGGGCCTGGGGATTATTATCTGAGTATCTGAATGCTATAAATACCAGTTTAGAAAAAAAGCTAAAGGGATAGAAAAAAATTAAAACCATAAGTAATTATTGGTTCTGATTCTTAAATGCATTATAAAGGAAATAACAAGAAAAGTCAATGCTGACATCCATTAAGGAAGGGATTACTTTCCTCTGGGTTGGACAGGAAGGTCCAGAAGTCATTACCAGGTCTGCTAAATCCAAAATAGATTAAGTTTCCAAGAGTATTCTGAGAAAAACCGTGTTTTGAGCCCAAGTTTGGATCCTGGAGTTCAGTTTTGCTCCTGAAGAACCCACAATAAAAATTTCCATTTATTCGAGAAGACCATGAGAGATCAGAGATTTTTTTTTTCTTTGTTCCTGTTGATGTCACACAGGCATTTAGATTGTTTTTCAGTCAATTAAAAACACACTTCAGGAATGAATGCTTGTCCCTGTAGTGCCTGTTCTCCCAGCCCTGCTTGCCCTGAGTCTCATGGCAGCAATAGCTGTCACGCATGCACTTACATTAAGTACTATGTTGACATTAAAGGAATTGGGAAAAGTGCCCTAAAGAGTATTCCCCTCCCAACACTCCTCCAAGCAGAAGGTAACATTTACTCCTCAGCCTGGGATAAATTACCATATCAATTATTCAAAATACTTAATACCATCAAACGGGAATGAATTTACCAGATGCAATCAAGAGCCAGACACAAGAAATCAATGGGGTTTAAAGGCCTCAGCTCTCCATGAATAATTAACTGGGAGTTCTCCTGAAGAGAAGGTAGTGGAGAGGGTATTAATTGCCTGAGGAGGGAGGAGAGGAGGTCAGGCCAAATTGTAGCTCCAACTAAGAGCGACTTCTCCCTTCTTCAAAACTACATATCTATGATAATGCCAACACTTCAGGGAATCCTTTAAGAGTGTGATGGACTGACAAAGAGCTCTGGGAACAGGAGGCAGCTCTGCAAACCACCTGTGCTTTGAACCAGTGGAGCAAATCTACCATGCTCTGATAACTTCACTGCAACACCAGTGCAGGCAAATCTTTTTTATTTTGGGAGATGCTGCCACGACAAAACTCTGTTGGTCAGGGAATGCACCTCTTAATACCTGGATAAATCTGTGCAGTGTAATTCCAGACTAATTCCTCAGATAGATATTACAGTGGTGATCTACAGGACAGAGCTCAACCTCTGTTGTTCCTCCTTCCCTGGTTATCACTCCCATACTTGTTGTGCTACAGAAATCAGGTGTTTCTTCACGTCCTTTTCCTTGACATTTCCTATTTATAGATTATATTAATATATTCCTGTTAGACAGCATGTGGCAGGTTCTTTTTGCTGGCTCAGAGGTCAGAAGATGGGTAGCTCAGAGTCTGCTTGCATACCAAAGCTGTAGTGGCTTAACTCTCTCATTCATGGTTTATCCCCACAGAAACAATGTGGTGAAACAGGTTTTAGAAATACAAAGTGAAATCCGCAACACAAATCCATACAAAACATATCTAGACTAGAATATTTTTTGCTCTTAGTGGTTTGGAGAGAGATGATTCTGCAGCTGAGTGGTTAACACAATTTGCTTAATTAAACCTTCTTTTTGACTTTGGCTTGCCTTGACAGTTGATGTAGTTAAATCCAGGTAGACACTAGAAACAATTCAGTTGCAGGGAGTGAAATTCAGGTTCTGACCTTTTCTATTGAGGTGTTCTCCCAGTGAAATGTCAGTCAGAGGCCACCGCTGACATTGCCAGACCTGTGAATTCTGTGTTTTGAGGGCTTGCACTGCCTGTCTGGTCCCTCTTGACAGTGGGGACTTCAGAGCGGCCTCTGTGAGGAGAAGCCATGGCTGCCCAGTGTCAGACACTGTTGTTTCTACCCTTTTCTCATATGAACAGTGAAGTGGCATTGGCAGCCGGCCATGGCTAAGGTGGGTGAAACCTGTCACTCCATTCCAGAAGCTCCTCCTCCTCCTCTGGTCTTCGTGTTCTCAGGGCTCTTCCTCACACTTTCCCCTCACTCCTCATATTACCATGCAGTGGTTTTGCCTTTTGTTAAAATATCTTTTTCCCCTGGCACTCCCAGCTTTGCTGAGGGGATCAGCTGTGTCCTTTGGTGAGACTATTGGAGTTGGCTGGGACCAGTTGGAACCATCCGTGTCCGGCAGAGGAGGTCTCAGGGGGCTGCTCTGACCAGTGAGCTGGGCAAAGGATGAACAATGCCTGCCACAGAAGCATCTAATCCAAGCCTTGAATCAGGCACCTCTGTCTAGACAGACATAATTCCTTTCCTCCCCAGCCTAACAAATCCAGAGCGAAGCAGAAGTACCATGTGGAAAAGAGGACATTCCCAAGAAAATGAATGGTGCTAAGCTGGTGGGAAGGTGGAAGTACACACACACATTCTTTCCATCTTCTGGTTCCTTCTCATACCGATTTTAAGGCTCAAAAGTATGTTGTGTGGTGGGTGCCTTGAACCCTTTCTGTGAATGAGGAATGACAACCCCTCATCTGAGGAGACAAGGTGCAAACTCCGAAACGAATGTTCCCTGTTGGCTGACTCCTGCCTGATGCTCACTTACTGCTTGTAACCAAGTCCTATTTAATTCCTTCCCTTTCTGCTCTTCAGCTTTCTGCTTCCAGTCCTATCTTACTCCTTTGTCTGCTGATCACAAATCATTTTGCCATGAGCTGAGGGAAAGGGGAAAAATTAAGCAGAAGAAGAAAATGTCTGTGAGATGGTAAAGTATGAACACCACACTCTCAGCCTCAGTTGCTGTCAAGTGTCACAGCTGTTCAAAAATGAAGCAGGAATATATTCCTTTGGAATCAGCTACTGGAGTGCAATGTCTCCAAAATATTTTAAAACTAGAAAAAAATCCAGAGATCAGAACTGGAGCAAAACATCAGAGTAGAACACCATGATTCTTTCCTATAAACTAGTGAATATGCAATTTAAAAACCTAAGCCAAGAAGGCAAATATGGTAGGATGAGCTGGAATTGTGTGACAATATTGGAAATAAATCAGCCATGGGATGTACATAGAATCATAGAAAAACAGAAGGGTTTGGGTAGGAAGAGGCCTTAAGGCTCATCCTGTTCCAACCCCCTGCCATGGGCAGGGACATCTTCCACTGGACCAGGTAGCTCAGAGCCCCATCTGGCCTGGCCTTGAACATTTCCAGGGATTTCCTATGTTCATAATTGCTAGTGGGGTTCAGGAGAGCTTTCCTTTGGCTCTCAGACCCATTTGGTAGTGGGTAGCTCTGTTAAAATCAAATTAATTCTTCTGTGTGTACTCATTGCACACACCACTCACAGTGATCCTGTGAACCTTGCAGTGTGTCCTGGGGAAGGGCATGAAGGTCAAGGTTCTTCACACCCTGTGCAGTGACAAGAAAGAAAGTGAAAATTCTTTCCCTCCCCAGATAAACTGAGGCTTTTACAGGAGTGCTGAAAATAGTCTACTCTTTTTGCATGAACAATGATTGGCTTTTCATTTTCTGAGAGAGAGAATCAATTTTGTGTGAAAATGCATCAGGTTTTCCTCAGACAAAATACAGTTTCTAAGAACAATTTTGAATCAATAAGAATTTTCTCCTTTGAAAAATGATTACGGGAGGGGGGGAACTAAAGATGGTTTTCAGATCTACTTTTGTGATTGGTTTTTGCAAGAGTCCCTGATGGAGGGAAATGGATGTGGGCCATGATTTATTAGCGCAATAGTATCACAAAATCTGAATTGGATGTTATTGTCTCAAGTGCCACAGGAAAATGCTAAAAATATCAGTTGGAAACATATCACTCCCTGTTTCTGAACACCACTTTGTCCAAGTCCTGCTAAGAAACAAAATGGAAATGATTATGTGGACATTATTTTCCATAATACATAGTCATTTGTATAGTTTTACAGAATCTCTGTTGGTGGGTCAAGAAGAATGAACATTTATATTATAATAACACAGTTATGTAGAACAATAATAATATCTTAAATTATTCATAGAATCATAATTTACTGAGGACTAATAAACACAAAGATGTGACCTCTGGCTCAGGGAGTCCAGGAGCTGCAAATTGCTGGAGTTTAGGAGAGGTTTTTAAGGAAATATCATGGCATACTTGGCATCCTCTAAGCATCCACATTAGATTGTTTTTTGGTCAAGCTGGTTTTATATTCTGTACACTTTAAAATCTCATTTCTAGTTGTGTCTTATCAAGCCTAACTTACAGATTGTCTGACAGCTGCCTTCACTGTTTTTATTTTCTCATTATAACACCTCAAATCTCTGGTCATGACCCAGAATTTTACACTTCTATTTGCTGTGAAAATGATGAATTCTAAGTGGAATGGCATCCCAAGTATTGTACTCTCCTGGGAAGATCTTTCCAAACTGTAGGGCCCCAAACACCAGTTTTCCTTCCCTGTAACTAGAGCCAAAGGTAGAGACAGGTAGGACTCGGAGGGTCATGCCGTGATTCAAGAGTTTTGAACACCAAGGCTCTCAGATAATAAAAGCATCTTTATTCTGGTGGTGATGCTTGATAATTATTTCACTTCTCAGTGAAATTCATTCTTCAAGGAGGCGAATAGATGAAATCAAATCCCATCTTCCCATCAGAAGTGATTTTTCTTTCTAGCAAGCCAATCCATGAATCTAATAATTTCAGCACAAACACAGGTAAAAGATATATTTGCATGTTCCTTCCTGGCCATGGGCTCATGGCTCTTGTGTGGTCCATGAGGACAGCAGCATTGAAGAGCAAATTTAATACTCTTGTATTAAATTTGTCACTTCTTGAAAGGAGCTCTGACCATTTTTCAAGCAAAATATCATAACCAACAAAATAATATCTCTGTGCACCTTCATATTCAGTTTCTAGTACAAGAATAGAAAGTGTCAGTAAAAGATTTCCACAAATAATTCAGCTTTTCCACTCCTGGATGAATAATCTAAGAATTATAAGTCATATGGTGCCACTGAGAGAGACTCAGACAAGAGTTTGTGGATACATTTTGGGCACAGCAGAAAGAACAGTAAAGACACAATTTAGCTTTGTGAGAAAACAAATGAAACAAAAATATTACAGAAAAAGTATTGAGACCACTCTGGCAATCTGACTCCTTGTAACTTAAGTATAGAGAGAGTAAAGTCTGAAAGGTCAGTGATAAATTGAGCTCATTTACCAAAAAACGTCCTGGGGAAAAAGGAAAGCACATGTGAGTCCACCATTAGTAAAGAACAAGAATAAGGGAAGTGCTCAGTGGGTTCAAATCACTCTGTGGCATGGGAAAATGGTTAGAAAGGTCAGAGTGTGCCTTCTTATGTGCTATCCGTCTTCATAAAAAAGTCAAACTTGAGCAATGACTCCTTCAATAAACACCACTATGAAAAACCAGACTCACAGGTTACAATAGGAAAAGAACACTAAATAGTCATCAACTAAGTTATACCTTCTTCCAATCAACTTTATTCTAGAAAATTTATTTCATTGGCTGATGCCATCTCAGATTTTCAAGACCTGGTGAAAGAAAAGGAGAGTGGAAAAGAAAAAAAAAATCACAAAACTTGGCTTTATAATGAAAAAGTAAAAAAAAAAAAAAAAAAAAGAAAAATTCAGTC
>NW_016690328.1:1483109-1492867 GCF_001604755.1 Lepidothrix coronata
AACCCGGGTTGCAGCGGTGAGAGTGCTGCACCCTAACCACTAGACCACCAGGGGCCCCATATTTCCAGTAGGCACATACATAAGTCATAAATCCATATAAACTGTGATCACACAGACCCAGAGAGACAGGCACATCCTTGCTGACAGTCATGTCCTTTACCCTCGATTGCAGCTCAGAGATAAGGTCTGTTAGTAGGAGGGATACTTATATATTAATTTAATCGGTTTAATGTATATGCACCTATATCTTTATTGAATATATACGACTGTGTAGAATGTGAATCCAACTCCCCTGGATCACAGTTTTCCCACTTTCTAGCACCTAGAGAGATGAGCCCTTGAGGCCACAGTTTCACTCCAGCTGCTGGTGCAGAATCCTGTGCACACAGCAAACACACACACACATACCACACACACACACAGAGGGTGAATTGTGCAGTAACACCGACACAATTTTCTACTCCCTTATCCTTCTCTTTTCCAATTCTTGTTCCTTCCCGAATCACCTAGACTTACTCCTTTCTCTGTCACTGCTTTCTCCTTCCAACAGCCTGTAATAATCCCCGTGGAATCCCAAAATACTCTTTTTCTTCACCCCATGATATTTTCCATACCCCCAAGGCAAGTGACCCCTCAATCTGTGAGTGGACTCTCTTCACTGAACTCCTGAGTGGGTGCCCCCACACCCATGGGGCTGAGGCTGTCCCTGACCCATCCCCTGAGGCCTTCCCCCCTGCCCTTTTTCCTCTTGGGTCCTCTGTGCCCTGTGACAATCCAGGGAGCAACCAAGGCAGGGTCTCTTTTGGGGTCACCGACCCTCAGTTGCTCCTCTGTGGTCTTTTGTGGGTGTGAAGATGAACATTGTAAGGAGTTACTTGACATACCAACTGAATGTTCACATGCACTTACAGGCTGTCCTGAATAGAGCCCCAAACCAGCTTTTTATAGAAAAAAAAATATTATCTTTGCCACTTATTTTTGGAAATATTCAGTTAAAAAAAAAGAAAAAGCTTTGAATTGCCAGCTGTTAATGTGCAGATGTTGGAAACAGCTGGCAATCCACTACCCTACTGCACACAGAAATCAACCAACTGCTAGTTTTTCATCCTGCACAGCTCATACTTTTGCTGCAGTAAGATACAGATGCAAAATAACTCTTTGTGATTGCCATGTTTCCCTTGATGCTCAGAGTGCATCCTATTTGCCCTTCCTCTGTCCTGCCTGGTCCATCTCTCCCTGGTGCCACTTCTCTGGCATTTGTGGCTCTGGAATGTCTGTAGGACAGCACTTCCAAGAGAACTTATTTTCCTCATGAACCATAGAAATAAATATGTAAAAACCCCAAAAAATCTATCCAGCATCACTCTTCAGCCTTCCAGGAGTATCAAGCCAGCAATTCAGAGCAGTGTCATGGAATCATAGAATGGTTTGGGTTGGAAGGGATATTAAAGATCATCCAGTTCCACCCCCTCGACATGGGCAGGGACACCTTCCATTAGTCCAGGTTGCTCCAAGCCCAGTCCAGCCTGGCCTTGAACACTTGCAGGGATGGGGCAGCCACAGCTTCTCTGGGCAATCTGTGCCAGGACCTCCCCACCCTCACAGGGAAGAATTTCCTCCTAATATCCAATCTAAATCTACCCTCTTTCAGAGTAAAGCCATTACCCCTTGTAAAAAGCCCCTCTCCATCTCTCTTGCATCCTCTCGGCTGCTGGAAGGGGCTCTTATGTTTCCCTGGAGCCTTCACTTCTCCAGGCTGAGCAACCTCAGCTCTCTCAGCCTCTCAAACAGGCTGTCTCACAATCCAGAGAGTACACTTGGAGGTTTTAAAAACCTACTGAATACCTCCCCAGTGCCATTTGAGTTCTCCCAAGCAGTAACACACCTTGCCAACAGTATCCTCTGTAGTTCCCTTCCACCCAGAGCTTGGGGGAAAGAGAACTGCTTAGCTCAGGATACTTTCCACAGAAGAGAGCTCAGAGCTGGGTCGAATTGGATACGTTTCTGATCACAAGGGAAGAAGTGTTGCAAGGTTAGGGCTTCATTATATTGTCTAGGACACGTCATGTCAGCAATTTGTATCAGAGTGTTGAGTCTCCTCCATCCCTCCTCAGGAGGGCAAAGCTGCCTCTGGTCGCACGCAACGTCAGAGCTCAGTGGAAGCTGTCTGTGATTTGCTTCTCAAGGGCAGGAGGGGTTGCCTGGCAGAGCAGCCCTCCCAGAACTAATTCAGCAGATGTTTAATGCACTTAAATATATATGAATTTACCAGGAGCTGACAGTGCAGTCATACCAGGCTCAACCCTCACAAAGGCACTCTGTGTCCTTTGGCAGCGGAGAAGCCAAGTCAGGAGAAATTCCTGGGCAAGATTGTCCCTCTGAGCATCCTCTCAAACTACTTTGACTTATCACCAGCTAATTGCTCAGCACAGAAAAGTGGCTTGTCTTTGTCATTGTAGCTCTGTTAGGAAATGTGTGTGAGCATGTGGAGAGAAATGATTCCTTTTTAACCTTTGAAAAGTAACATCTAAAGCAAAAAGAGAAGCCAGAAACCCAAAGTGCCTGGAAACAAACTTCAGCAATAACAAGTGTGCTGGAAAAAGCAATAAAATCCATCTAAGTTACATTTGGCATCTTCTTGGCTTGAGTTATTTGCAGAGAACCCATCCTCTGATGCCTGGGTTATCTGATTTTAATTTGCCACCACTGCCATTGCCTTTCTACTCTTGTGCCTTTGCTTCCACAGGAAAAAGGTTGAACCTTCAGGAGTTCAAGTGCCATGAATTGGCAAAGAATCACATTAATTATTGTCACTGGAAGTGCCAGTGCTTCACTATTTCTCCCCCCTTTTGTCTCTGCAATCTCTTGGCCTTTTTAGTGTGGTGAGTTTGTGACATGTACAAAACTGTCTCAAAGTACTCAAACATATTTCACATATTTGTCACATCTTGCAGTTCCCAAATACCTTTTCTGCCCTAACCGAATTAACATTTGGCTGCACTAATTACACCCGATTCTTAAAATGTGATCTGTTTTTTTTTTTCTGGGAAATCAAGCACCATCCTGGAAATCTCATCTGGTTTTGCCATCAATGTTTTACACAGGCAAATAGGCTTCTCTGATGTGCTTATTAGGAAGTAATTATTGGACAAATCTGGACATTAACCAAGCATGATGATGGAATATATTGGATTTGGCTGGGATACAGTTAAATTTCTTTGCAGTAGCTTGTCTGGGGCTATAATTTGGATTTGTACTGAAAGCAGTGTTGATAACATGGGGATGTTCTGGTTACTGCCGAACAGGGTTTGCACAACATCAAACCCTCTCTTGCTTCTCCCATTCCTGCCAGAGAGGAGGTGGTGGGTGCACAAGGAGCTGGGAGGGAAGAAAATATATAATAAAAAAAGGAAATACTATGATGGACTTTAGTACAAGGATGCAGATAAGTGTGTTTCAAGTTCCAATAACATTATGCATCATTGCAGGTTCAGTGTCCCAGGAAAATTTTTTTCTCTCTCCAGAGTACTACAGATGGGATTCTAGGGCAGCATATTTATTTGTGGAAGAAAAAAACCACACCTATTTGAGCTTATCAGGTGTAATTATGAATGTACATGTGACAAAACAAAAGAAAAATTATCCATCAATAAGCCTGACTGAAATGTTGAACTCTTTGCATACCTGGAGCTCACCCTTGAAATGTAAAGCTTTTATTTACACAGGGATTCTGCTACCCATCAAAACAAAATAAAAGACTTTAGGATATAACTGAGGAGTCACCTGGGATTTAAAATTTTCTTCTGATGCCTCTTTGGCTGAGAGAAAGAAAAACCAACTGTGAATATCAGGTAAATTGATGAATCAATCACACCCGTTTATGTCTAATTGCTAATGACAGGTTTGCCAACAAAACTTGCAGCTTGAATTCAACTGTTTCAAAGTACACAGGAGTGATACAGAGAATTCAAAGAGGTTCTTTTGAGCCCCTGCCTCTCCAAACTGTGGGCATTTGAGCTGCCTTCAGAGAATGTGCACAGAGCTGGTCCGAGGGCATTGGTCTCACTATCCAACATAACCTTTTCCTGTTTCTTTTCACTGAAGAACAAAATCACAGTTGCAACTGGGATAAAATCCTGCTTGGTGCAACAAGTTCAAGTCCCTGGTCTTTTTCTTGCAGAAAAAATCACCCCATCTCAGAAAACCAAGTGAGACTTTGAATTTTAGGTTTTGATGTTCATCTAGCCCTCCAGTAACCTGGCCTGAGACAGCCCTGCTGAGACAGGATGCCCAAACATCTCCTTCTGGCAAAGTTACCACTTCACTTGGGATCAATATCTTTGGAAAAAATGTTCCTTCAGTCAGACTATGGTGGAAAGACCCAGAAGCAGATCTGATAAATCTGGCAAACTGTGAATGACCTGTAGGATGAAACCTTTGGTTGCTACGTGCTCCTTCCAGCACCATTTTCTCCAATATCCCGTACACCCTGATTCCTAAACTCACATTTTAGCTGGCACTCTAATGGAAAATCAGTCTGTAGTAACCATGCTAGTAGCTGGAGGAATTCTCCAGCCTTCAGAGAACTCTGCCTGACAAGAATAATGTGGCAGCACAGGGCAAGAAACCACGTGATTTGCTGAAAAGAGGAAAAGAAATCACTGAACAGTGAGAGTCATGAACTGCAAACCAGATATTAAATCAGTGTAAATGTGTAAGAACAGGCTCCAAGATCTACCACTGCAGTCTCATCAGGTTCTCCTGTCACAGGTGGTGCTTCACGGCCTTCCTACACAGACAAGCCTCAGCAGGAGAAGAACCTGAGCCAAAAATTCCTGCTGATAAATCCTGTGCACTTCTTCTGCTCTTGAGGTAACTGAGGGATTGAGCAGGGGGAGAGACAATTCACTCTGCTGCCTGTAGGAATGGCTTAAAAGGCAGATGAAATACCAAATAATGGAGCTTATCTGTTGGGAAGTGCCATGAATAAAACATGTTTTGCTGTCTGTATGCATTTCTCCTGGCTGCCCTTCAGCAAAAGATCCCTGTTACACATCACAATTTGGAGAGTATTAAAAAGGACCTGGGTGACCTTGTTCTGCCAGGGCAGTAGCAGACAATCCTTCCCTAAAATAAGACATGACTATTTCTGACCCCTGGACCCAAGTTCAAAGGCAGAGACGTTCAAGCACATTTAAGCTGACAATTGCTATCTGAATAAGCTGACAATCGCTATCTGAAGGTTTAATAAACCCTTAAAATTAATGGTGCTTAATAACAATCAGACTTATAAATATATATTTCCTACTGAACACTTCTGTGGTTCTGGACCCTGTTTTGAAGACCTTCCTATGCTACCCACCCCTGACATCCTGTTCATTTAATTTCTGGTCACATTATTTCAATGGAACAGAAAACAAAGAAAATAAAAGCATTGAAAAGCTGGAGAATGGTTTTGGAATGGCTTTAAAGTTGAAGGAGGGTAGATTTAGATTAGATATTAGGAAGAAATTCTTTAGTGTGAGAGTGGTGAGGCCCTGGAACAAGTTACCCAGAGAAGTTGTGGATGTCCCATCATCCATTTCCAAACCCCTGCCATGGGCACGGACACCTTCCACTATCCCAAATTGCTCAAAGCACCATCCAACCTGGCCTTGAACACTCCCAGGGAAGCATCCTCTCATTTTCAAAATAGCTTATTCCTTACAAGTCTCATTTCTTCTATGGAAGGCTTAGATTTTTCCTACATCCTTACTGTTTTTTTTTTACAGGAGGGTGTAAGACTTAGAACTCTTTTCAAATGTCTGTTTTAACTTCTCATGGCATAGAAGAAAAGTCAAGGAACATGCACAGGAAGAGGATAAATTTGCCCAGCCCCACCTCTTGTGTTTCTTATCCTGGTACCTGGGGCTGGAGGCAAACAACAAGTTTAAAGCATCACCCAGGCTTTTCTGTCATAGTGTAAGGACCAGAAAATGATGGATAGTTCACAGTACAACTGTGGAGGAAGCTGGAACATCATAAGACCTGGTTCATCCTCACCAGAAGGATTTGGTGTTTGTTCTGGATATTTGATGAGTTACTCAAGGGAGGGCTAAAGCCCCCTAAAATTTCTGGAGGCAGACAGTGCTCCACAGCTGCCTCTTGGCAGGTTTCACTACCTTGGATACCCCATCTCAAGAAAAAAATTCCAAAGGTGTGTGCAAATGTGGGGAACTTCCACACACCAGGTATTTTAAACAGAATCCCTCTGCCTTCTCCAGTGTCAGCTGTGAGTGACTGGTGCACACACAGACAGCATCTTCCCCTGTCAAGAACAGTGCAGAAACTTCTCGTTTCTTTTTTTTTTTTTCTGGAAAAATCTGAAGACTTTTCACAGGGATTGTTTAGTTTGTTTTTATTATTGTGTGTTGGGTTTTGAGGGGTTTTATAAAGAGGGATTTTGAGGGTATTTCTAGTTTTTTGTTGGGTTATTTTGCCTGTCTCTTTTTTCTAGGAAAATAATAAGAAAGACACTTAATTTTATGAATGAGAATAAACATGTTTTTATCCATTATTACACTAGTTCAAGGTTTGGCCCTATCTTCTGCGGGCTGAAGAAATTACACACTAGGAAGGAAAAAAGCAGAACATTTTTTGTTTATTTATTCACTTATTGATTGTGTCTTTTGCACTCTCATGGACAAAAAGGGGTCACCAAATTTACAGCATAAGAAAGACAGAGGGAAAGAAATAATATGTGGCATATAGATGGATTTAAACTGAAAGAGAGGAAGTTTAGATTAGATGCAGGGAAGAAATTCTTCCCTGGGAGACTGGTGAGGCCCTGGCACAGGTTGCCCAGAGAAGCTGTGGCTGTCCCATCCTTGCAAGTGTCCAAGGCCAGGTTGGATCAAAGGAGCAACCTGGGACAGTGGAAGGTGTCCCTGCCCATGGCAGGGGGTTGGAACTAGAAGATCTTTAAGGTCCCTCCAACCCCAGCCATCCTATATATACTGAAATATTTACCAAAAGACAGAAAAAACCCCAGCCCATGGCAGCAAACCACCTTAAAAGCAGCACCCATGAGAAATCATTCAATATTTTATATAACCCAGGAGTATCTGTTGATGTTGGGACAACAAAGCAGTTAATTTAATAACTCAGAGTGTCTTCAAATGAAGAACAGTGCCTTACAATGTTCCTAATGCGTTTAGGGACTGCAAGGCTGAGCCAGCTCAACCCTCTTTATCTATTTGTACATTTATGATCCTATAAAGCCCAAACACAACGTGTGGTTTTGCTCTTCTGAAGCAACAGCAGATTTCTTTATTTGTTATTTTTGTTGTGAAAGTTTTACAAACGAAAGTCTCTGTGACTTCTTAAGTAGGGAATAAATATGTCAAACATTAAAAATGTTCTTTATGAACATTTTCATCAGAGGTAACTTTCAAAGATGTCATAAGGTTCTAAATATATATTTGGAAGAATATGAGATGTGGTTTGTAAAATATGAAAATTATGGGGTTCACATGAGGTAGAGTGTTTGAAAAAACGCTAAAAAAAAGATTAAGGGAGTTTTTCAACAAAAAAATAGTATATTTCATTATGATTCTTCTTTGAAGTAAGCAGAAACTTAATTCTGAGAAAAAAATAAATAGCCTAACCAGTGTGATGGGCTGCTTTGCTTCTCTACAAAAACTTTTGATATTTTTCATTGTGTTATTTTCTTTTGTCATGAAATGTGTGAGTTGAAGTTGAACAATTTGGACCAAAAATTATTTATTTTGATTTTTGTGCAAAGGGAAAGTGTGAAGAACTGGTGGATTTGGGTGTTTTTTTCCTCACTTTGTCCACCAAACCAGAAATTCCATCAGCTGCACACTGGAGTCAGGCAGTGCCTTGGAAGATATCACTTCACCTTCTCTGCTTCTGCCTCTTAATCTCCTTAGACTGCTCTTGGGATTAGAGCTGATTTGTTAAGAATTTGTACCATTCTCTGAAGAAATGGACCCCTAATCCCAAGAAGAATCTTTAACTACTCCTATAACAAAAATATTAAAATAGTAAGAGTACCAATAATAACCACAGAGCTGGGAATGAAACTTGGTTGGGAGGACTCACTCAGTGTCACCTGGCAGTTGACCTTTATCTCAAACAGAGACAGATTTTTTTAATATATATTTTTTTTTCTCACTCTTATTGCTGTGAGGCACAGCTGATAGGTGAAAGCTGCTGCTGGAAAGCCACTCATTAAATTGTAATTTCAATGTGCTGACATTTCAATGGGAGGTTTGCTCCCTGGGTGGCTCAACAGTTTAAGTTTGCAAAATATCAGGCAGGGTTTTGTAAGCTTGGCTGTGTCAACTGCTGGTGTTTGGCAGCAGCAGAAAATAGAAGGTGAACTGGGTGACTACATGTTACTGTAAGGCCCTGCATTTTGTCAGTCTTCAAGTGAATAGAATCAAATTCTAATATATGCCTCTGATCAGAAAAAAAAAAAAAGCCCCTTTTTCCAGGAGTAGAAATCTTTGTGATGTTTCCTCCACATATCCTGTGGATTTTGTGAGGATGAGGATGCAGACCTGCTGCCACAGAGAGAAAGGACATCTCACATAACTGGTAAATGTACCCTAAATAATGGGATAGATAGTTTAATTAATTTTCTGAGTTCGAAATTATTGAACCTGCCCTGAAGATGGACAAGTCATGGCTGGGCTTCATGAACGAAGATTTGGGAAGGGCTGTACCCACGTTTTTTGCAAGCACGTTGGTGGCTGAAAAGGCCAATACGAGATAGGCATGTCCAGTTGCAGAAGGCACAGCAGAAAGACTCCTTAGATGGTATATTCTGCAAGGCACGATTCTTTCTGCATTGCCTTTTCTCCTCAAGGGTGATCCTGCATGCTTTCTCAAAGGCATCAGCAGCGTTATAGATGGTGTGTCTCCAGGTCTCCTGATTGGAGGCCAGAGTAGACCAGTTATGATGATCAATATGGCCAAGGCTGAGATGTTGTTTCAGGGAGTCCTTGTATCTTTTCTTCAGGGCTCCTCTCTTGCAGCAGCCAGTGGCAAGTTCACCATAAAGCAAGATCTTAGGGAGGCGGTGGTCCTTCATCCTGGAGACGTGCCCTGCCCAACACAGCTGTGTTCTCACATGGACAAGTAATAAGGACAAAAACAGAATCAAACTTTGGGCAGCCTTGGATCAACTTCTGCTTGACTCTACAGAGGGGGGAAGTTAAAATCTACTTTGGGAGGGAGTAATGGAGGGGTTACGTTTGCAGTGACTGATAGAGCTTCATCCCTGTCAGTGTGGCAGATATTAAGTCAAGTTCTACTCCAGTCTGTTTGATTACAAACCAAGACTCTTCCATTAAAATTAAAATTCACAATGATCCAAGATGGCAAATGCCCCAACATCCCAGAATATGGGAACGAGGCTTCTTGACATTTGCCCCCTTCTTGTGAGATGTTCTCCATTGATCTTTTCCTGAACAGCAAGTTCTAGAGCATCTTACAGTTTTCTGCTCAGAGCTGGAAACAGATTGTTTCCCAGAGATTCTCTCTAACCTTGATGGCAGCAGCTCCAGAGCACAGAAGCAAAAATCTTTTGGATTAAAGTTGCAAGTATCTGTATTAACAAGCATATGATTACAGTACAAATTGGCTTGAATAATTCAGAGATCCCTATCCAAAGTTTGATGGTAATCACAGCCTGGGAGAATATTATTAAAAATGAAACCTTCTGTCTGGGAAAAGAATTGGTTCTCTTCTCT
>NW_016690328.1:1493127-1518395 GCF_001604755.1 Lepidothrix coronata
CTCTTCTCTTCTCTTCTCTTCTCTTCTCTTCTCTTCTCTTCTCTTCTCTTCTCTTCTCTTCTCTTCTCTTCTCTTCCCTTCCTTTCCCTTCTCTTCCCTTCCTTTCCCTTCTCTTCTCTTCCTTTTCCTTCCTTTCCCTTCTCTTTTTTTATTCACTTATTTAGTGGAACTGAACAAGGGTTTTTTTGTTTGGTTCTGTTTGAGAATTTTTTTCCCTTGGGATTTGATCTGGAACTGTATTTTAACTTCTGATGATCATCTTTTAAAAAAGATCCTAAAGATCTTTTTTAGGATGCTAAATAAAAAACATGAACAAACAACAAACAAAATAGAGCTGCTTTGTCACAGCGTGTGGGTGAATCACAAGAGCAGGAACTTTGTCAGTTCATCAGCAGCAAAACTGTCTAGAAATGTCTCTGCAGGGCATTCTTCCAAATAAACACCAATCCAGGAATTCTTGTCCCTCCCACTAAGGCACTGGGTGGCAGCTGAGACAGATGTTGGGCTCAATCCATCACTGGATCCACTGAATCCTAATGCCCAGAACATTTCTTTTATATTACAGAAATAATGATGATTATTGAAACAAATCTATTGACTTTTACTCTAGGTACAATCTGATGGGAGTCTTGCAGAGTCATGTTTTAATTTATTTTTTTAATGTAATTTAGAACCCAACAAGTACCGAATACACTTCATTTAAAATCGGTCATTTTTTCTTGTTTTCCCCTTGTGGGATTTTGCCCTTTGACTGTGAATATGAGCTATGAATCCTGCTTTAAAGGTGGTAAATTTTGGATGAGTGGGAGAAATTCTGCAATTCTGATAAATGTTATAAGTCCCAAGGTGGGTCTAACAAAGTTCTGTTAATGCAGAGAGCTGAACTAACCTAAACTGAACCTTTGACATTACCCCCACTAGAGACTAATGGCTAGAAAACTGGTTTCTATAAAATTAAACTTTAATCAGAAAATTCAGCAAATTAAATCAATCTGAGTGTTTCTATTCAAGGCAGACCAAGGATTAAGAATTAGTTATACAGTTTTCTCAGCGTTGACAACTCAATTCTGCATAGTGGAGGTTTGAGGACCAGAAAGTGAAACTGGACACAAAACAAAAACAAAGCCAACTAGACTGTGTCTTGTTTAAAACTTCCAGCTGAGGGAGTTGCACTATGGAAATGAGAAAATGGAACAAAAGAAAAATAATTAGAATTATCAAAGTATTTATTTTCTAACAGCTTCAGGATTTAGTGCACTGCCTTGTTGGCCATGAAAGCATGCAGCTGTACTCATAGATGCAGAGCAGAAAGGAAAAGCTCTTTTGGCCATTGAATGAAGCCTGCTTAGGTTTGCTTCTCTGTTTATAGCAGCTATCACCCTTCACAGATACAGACACATTTGTCTCTACATTCCTGCCATCAGCTCAGGTTGTCAAAACTTTGTTTCCTGCTGGGGTGCTTGGCACTTTCTTTGCTAACACACCCATTGTGCTGTTTTGTGTTTCTCTCCCTCTATCCCCTTCCACATTCATGTCAAGAACTCATAAATGTGTTGCTGGAGCTGTCAGTCATTATTCTGAAAAAGCCCATCTTGTTCCTATACTTGTATTGAGTTACTGGGGACAAAATTTGTCAGAGGAGCCCCTGCAGTAACAGCAACGTTTCACCAGAAACTATTTGGGCACCATGTGGGCTTGACAGTGTCCGAGCTGTGCCAGGCTCTGTGTCCCTGTGAGGGAGAGATCCAGGGACCTGGGAAATGCCTGTGTGTCTCTCTGACTGAGAAAAGACTCTCCTAAGATAATATTTGCTGCCCCAGAGGGCTGAAAAGACTCAGTGACAGGTCTGTGCAGGTTGTCAGACAGCATTGCTGTGCCTTGCTTGCCTTTTACAAGGAATGTGCTCTTCTTACAGCACAGACGCTCCCCCAGAATCCTCTTTGAGTTTCTGGGCTTTTTTTTCTGATAAGTGCAGCACAAAGGAGAAAAGAAAAAAAGCAAAAAGGCAGCTCTGTCCCCAAAGGTTGTTCAACGCAAACAGACAGGCACAGATGGTGGCTGAGGCAGCGCTGACACCGGGACTCACCCCAGCTCTCACTGAGCAGAGCTGAAAACAGACCTGCGTTTCCAAAGCACAATTTCACAGTCCCATCCTGGACACACCCAAGCTTTTCCATCTCCAGCAAACCCCATCCACGGATATCTCAGCCCTCCTGCTGCTGGTGACCTCCTCCCAAGACACAAGTCCTTCATCTGGAGAGCATTAATTCCCGCTTTATTAGTGTGGGAGTCAGTGGTGACTGTGCTGCTCTGCCACATCTCAGCCACTGCTGCCAGCAGACATCCCATGGCACCTGCTGCAGATGTGCCATGTTTGTGCTGTGGGCAAATAAAGACTCCTTTCCCTGGAATTTCTTTCGGGTTTTTTTTTTGTTTGTTTTGTTACTTTTAAAGTAAAGGAGGTTGTGTTGTAAATAAGCGAGAGAACTACTGCATTTCCAGCATCACATCTGATAGTCAGATGTCAATATGTTGGAGACCTGCTGCATTTCCAGCATTGCATCTGATGTTCAGATGTAAGTATGTGAGAGACCTGCTGCATTTCCAGCACTACATCTGATATTCAGACGTAAATATGTGAGACCTGCTGCATTTCCAACATCACATCTGATATTCAGATGAGCTTTGCTTGAGCAGCCCTTAGTCCATGTCCACAGGCACAAATGAACATTGCTTTTCTAAGAGAAACAATTGACACAGTGACTGCCAGAATTTGTTTCAGTTATTTTGGTTTTGGCAAAACAACAGCAACAAAATCGACAGAGTGAAGTGAGTGGAGACCTCCCTGTTTTCTAATTCCCTCCTGGATGAATCAGGGGAAGGGAAAGGGGAAGAGAAAGGGGAATGTTAGCCTGGAAAGACAGAGGGCCAGAGCCAGCTGACTCCTCTTTTAACTGAGGAAATGGTTTTATTGACCAGGAAATATCTTCTGCCTTTAGGTCACAGCTGAGAGAGGGAGATTGAATTGTGATCGCAGACTTGTTATAAGAAGTGGTTCATAATTATTTGCAAAGTCCTTGCTGAAGAATGGTATGGTAGGGCTTACTTTAAGTAAATGACACATGCTCACTCAGATTTTATATTGCTTTTAATAATCAATTTATGTAAATTTAAATACATTACAGATGCGTGTTTAAATTGGCTGCTCATAATGATGACAATTGCAATTAAACTATCTCTGTTCTTTTGGCAGTAGTAATGAGACAGAACAAAAATAAATAAATAATGATAAATTATGTCTCCTGTGACCTTTCTAAAATCTTCTGAGTGAACTGCAAAATCGATCTTTTAAGAAATCTGATTTTGTTAATGTTTTAATAAACACATGCATTTATTAAGGTATTTATGTATTGCCCTGGAGGGGGCGGAAGAGGGATTAAATATCCAAGAAATCTATTCACAAAGATTAACTGTGAAAACAAAACATCTTCCAGTGTTTTAATTATTTATCTATTATAAGTTGATTTATAACTAGCGATAAGTTGAATCTTCTTTGACCAATGAAAGAAAACAGCATTTAAAGCAGTGGTGCAGGAAGATAAGATCTCTTAGTGTTAACTAACAAAATTCGTACTGCAAATTGAATTGTAGTCACAAAAGGGATTAAAACCTACGCAAATTAGTTGAGCAGATTTGTTTCAAGGCATAGTTTAATAACTGGAAACACAGAGTGCTTGGATTCATAGATGTTAAACTTCCTATTTAAATGTGTGTCAGATAAGGAAGAGGATTGAGAAGAGAAGGGGAAGGAAGGGAGGAGGTACCAAAGCAGTCACAAATGGTAAGAAGTTCTCTGGCAGGCCCTGACCCAGCCAGGCTGAGCAGGGAGGAGGAGACGGGCCCTGCTCACCCAGTCTGTGCCACACTCTCAAGTTTCCCCATCCCTCATTTTAGGGATGAATTCCTGTTCATCCCACACTGAGATCTCCAGCTCCTTTTCTCCTGCCTCTCTCCCTCTCACTGAGGCATCAGCTGCCCACATTCATTGGGTTCATTGAGTTCTCTGAATCAAAGTCTCTCATATCCACTGTTGCTAAAGTTTCTCTGCAGCCCAGACAAACTACGTGTTTTGCCATCCTGTGACCATTCCATTCCAGTTTTCCAGAGAAGAGGGCTAGTGAATATTCATCTTTTGGGAACAATGGGATTTTTTCTCTTAGATACCTAGTTGTGAGTTCAGAATGAGTCTTTTGTAGATCCAGTCTGGATTGAGATCCTGCTGAATAAATAAAGGCACTGCCCAATTTGTCTGTATTATATCCACTTTTGAGGCAGCTGGATGTGCCCGAGAGTTGGGTCAGATCCTTGGTCTGAGATAAATGAAAGAATGGACATTTATACACAGGAAATTCTCTTATTGGTTCCAGATATTTTATTCTGTTTGTTTTTGTCCAGGAGACAGACACAAGCATCCCCAACAGACAAACATGTTTTGCATTAAGTGAGCTGTGTTACATCCTCTAATGGAAACAAATTCATTGAAATGAGAGGAACAAGACTCATTGATTCCTCATCTACCTGCTGACATGGAAAATTAGCCATTTCCAGCAGATCTTTCATCTGCTAATTATCCTCATTGATTTTGGATGAGGAAACGTAGTGTCTGAATCCAACTCCATTCTGCAGCACATTCTGCCAACCAGGACCTGTTTGCACTGTGACATGCAGGACAAAGGGGGAAAAAAGAGCCAGGGATTCAATTCCTCTCCCACTTTATTGCCCAGAGAAGCAATGGATGCCCCATCCCTGCAGATATAGGTTGGACAGGGCTTGGAGCAACCTGGTCTAGTGGAAGGTGTCCCTGTCCATGGCAGGGGGTTGGAACTGGATGGTCTTTATTGTC
The DNA here is from genome assembly GCF_001604755.1 of Lepidothrix coronata. Lineage (NCBI taxonomy): Eukaryota > Metazoa > Chordata > Aves > Passeriformes > Pipridae > Lepidothrix > Lepidothrix coronata. The sequence continues at coordinate 1,498,031 of NW_016690328.1, forward strand.
CCTTCCAACCCAAACCATTCCATGACTCTGTGAATCTCTGATTCACACCCTTCCCCTGGGATATCTGTGATACCTTTCCATTTGACTCATAGCAAATAGTGTTTCCTTTCAATTGCAAGAATAATTATTCTTTATTGTGTTGCATGAGTTGCTATGGCACTGACAGAGAGAGGTTGAAAATTCCAGTGGTCAACCTGCAGGAAAATGAGAGGAGAGACAGCTAAAGATGGGAGCAAACATGATGAAGTGAGGGTAAGGAAGACATACTTTAAGTAACATTGAGTAGTTATTACTATTATTACTCATATATAGTAGTTATTATCAGTTATTACCAGTAGTTATTATCAGGTTGCTTTGTTCAAAAGAGAAAATAATAAACCGTTAACCCCATCCTAATGCTATTTAATTTCATACTGCATGTTTTTGGATAAATGTGACCCAAGCTCTTTCTGAGCTGCAGTAACTTGGCTCAGAGTAAGACAGACACTCCTGGTAGTGCAGAGGAACAACTAGGAAAAGCACATTTAAAAAAAGATGCAATATTTCTCATTTCTTATTCTTCTAGTACTAAATATATTGGCAAGGAAATTCCATTAACAAAAAAACAAGCCTTGTCTCTTCAGCGGCACAACAGTGCCAAACAGAGTGAATCTGGTATATTAAAATACCAACTTGTACAGTCTCCTGAGCTTTATGGCTCCAGCAATTGAGAATTAGTGCCATTAATTAGCTCGAGCTATTTGTTTTACAAATTACAATTGCATGTCTAATCCTGGCAACTTTCTGTCCCCAAGGAGTTTCTGCAGCGAGAGCTTCACAGCAGAAGCAGAGATTGAATGGACTTAACTTCTGGGAGCATCTGAGACAAAAAGGAAATCACAAACTGTTATTTTTATTTCACTCTACAGCCCTTTCTTTTTTCAGTCTGAGACGAGAACAGAACATCCCATCTGCCTTCTCTGAGCCATTAATCTTTTTTCCTGAATTTCTACTGCATTCAGCCTTTTTTATTATTTATTTTTATTGTGACCTTTTATTTTTTCTCTCTTTACACTCTGCAAGTGCTTTTGCAGTCCTTTGATCATTCCCACTGGTTCAGTCTAGCCCCTTCTCTTTATAAAGTTTCTGTCTTGGTTTTACCAGTAGAAAAGTCTGTCACCTGGAAGCTGCACTGCTGATTTGCATTAGGGCATCACTGGATGGAAAGTTGGTTTGCAGGAATATCTTATGAGGTCCAAATATCTTTAGTCAGAAACAAATCACCGTCCTGGCTTCAAGTGTCTCCCATGAAACTTATTGCAATAAAAACCCTCACTTTGACAAAGGAGTGTGTAATATTTCTCTTGCAACTCTGCGTAAGGAAGTCAACAAGTTCCCTGGATACATGAGGAAAAGAAATTATTTCGCAGAAGAATGGTAATATTTTTAGAGCTGATTTATGAGCTGCTTTTGCCTGGTGAATACCCAGCCTTGAAGTCCACTTGAAAATGATTTTTTTCTCTTTGTCATTGTTGATAAATGCTTTGCTCTCATAATAAAGTCCACAGCACATGAGTGAACATCTGAAATCTTGGACATCTATTGAACAGAGACAGCACTCCTCAGCCATTTCAGTAATGATGTATGACTTAGCCACAGACTGAGGTGTGTGAATTGTGTGCTCCTAAGGAACAGTTTTAATGTTGTCTTACAGCTGTTCCGGAAAACTTCCTTTAGCTCCAGTTGATTAATTGAGAGTACGTGGTGCTTTCATGTGTGACCACATTGCCCAGGGGTAAAAAAAAAATAGTAGAGAATATATTTAATTTAAATTTGAAAGAGCTGGTGCTTTGCTTTCACCTTCTGCAGACAATGACAAGTAGATCATTGAGTTTGGGCACGTGATAAATGGATGCAAAGCCAAGAGTTGTCTCTGTGCTATTAACATTTTACATCTCTATTGAAAGTAGAGGATGCATCTGAAGAGGCTTTTAGACACCTCAACTGAAATGTGGAAACATGAGCCTAAGCTTTGCATCCAAGTCAACCCCAGTGTTTGCACTGGGAATGTGAAACAGATGGTCACACCCCTTCCTGGGTGTGGGAAATGACACATTTTATTGGTTTAGTCCACACAGACCCAGATGAAATTTTGACCTTGGTTCTGCAAGAAGATCTAATTCTGCAGACATATTCCATTTTCTTATTTTGCATTTCTTTAAATGCCTTTTAAAATGATTTATATATTTTAATAATGCTGATTATTCTTTTCATTATATAGAAGAACTTGGGAGTTTAATTTGTTCTTGGGCCGAATTGTAATAGTAACTGAGATGTGCATTAAGAAAAAAACACCTTTTTGTGGCTTGGATGTCTAAATTTTTGTTAAATATTATATTTTATATATATATCCATATATATTATATACATATCTATTATATTATATATATTATTTGTTAAATATTATGTTATTATATATTCAAAGTGCAGTTAACAAGGTTTCATTGTCACTTATTGTCTTGTAAAATGCTGGTTTTTACAGAAAATTCCAATATTTTAAAACTCTCTTTGTTAAAAATATACTGCAAACAGAAAGTATCAGGGTATTTTTTTCCCCACTTCAAACCCAAGGCTATTTCTGTAAACAAAATATGTTGTTTATTCTGGAAGGTTTGAGGAAAATACCATTTTGTGACAAATGTATTTGACAAAAGGCATACACGGTCAAATCGCTGGAATGCGCCCGGAGACGGAGACTCAGCCAAGATTAATTTCGTGTTTGGGTCTGAAATGTATCAGAGAAGAACTTTTTCTTTTGCTCTTCCATGCAGGAGATGTGCAGCAGAAAGATGCCACTTGGATTTAAAGATGTTACTCCAAAGGTATGTTCCTTGGTGGCAGGAGCATTGCCATGGGTTTGGTGCTTGCCCAGAAGGAAGGGATCCCAGTTCTGAGCAGGGTTTCTGTGTTCCAGTGACAATAAACGGTCTTGAGAGACAATGCATATTTATGTTTATGAGTCAGACAGGATCATTTTGACCTACGTTGTTTTCTTGTCTAACACAAGCCATAACACTTCCATTCAGTCATTCTGTTCCTGTGAGTGCATTACTGATCTCTTAATACAAGGTGAGTTGATTGCATCTCTGCATGTGGTTAATTGTTTTCCCTGTTGAATATTTGGGTTTTATTTATAATCTGCATTTATCTTGGTTCAAATAACAGCTCCTACACTTGGCTATTTCATTGGACCTCGAGTCGTGTATGATACTAAACCATCATCTATCAGTAATCTGTTCTCTTACCAGTAGAAAAATCTTAACACATAAATATAGACCTTAATTAAGTTCCTTGCTAATCTCCTCTTCAACATATTCACTGAGTGTCACACCGAGGAAGCTGAATTACTGTTTTCCAAGCCCTTTCTAGTAATCTAATTTATTTTTTTTCCGTGTTCATTTTAGAAGTGCTTCCACTGACACCGCACATTATCTTTGTGTTGCTAATGGCTGTTTGCTGTTTGACATCTCCAGTGATTATATTTATCACCATATTTCAGTCTGACTCGAGGAACTGTGCTGACTGAAGATCAGGGCACAGCAGATGTGCTCTGCACTTCAGGTTAATTTCCCCAAGCCTATCTTAGCACGAACCCTGAACACATTTATGATACATTTAATATGTCTTCACACCCTTCAGCTGAGGAATCTTCATGACAGTCCTGCGAGGTGAGGCAATGCTGTCACCCAGTTTTACTGAGACAGAACAGAGACACAAACAAAGTAAAAACAAAAATCCTGATCGTTGAGGGGCAATTAAGCAGGTAAGAGACATCATACTGGAAAATTTAGGCAAGTCTATTGTGGAGAATTGCCACACGTCTCAAACTCAGCCCATAGTGCCATATAATCAGGAAAGGGGAGAGCAGGTGTGGTCAGAATAGTAACAAATGGTACTGAGAATCACACAGAAATGTCCCTGAGCTGTGGGATTCAGGAGCCCTCTTTGATTTCTGCGGGTGCACGTGTCAGCCAAGCTGGGAATTCCTGTTAGGGCTGGATGTGGGCACATGTTACCTCACCTTCCTGCACCTCCTTTACTCTCTTGGGTGCCTTTAATCTCTGGGAAGCAAACACTGCAACATGGAGTATGAGAGAATTCTGGTATAATTGGAGTAAATAAGGACAGGCAACTCAGTTTGTGGCTGTTTATATTTAGCTAAATCCTCCACAATGGGGAGGATTTAGCTAAATATATTCAGTTTATATTTAAATATCAGTTTATATTTAGCTAAATCCTCCACAATGGGGTCTGAAACCCCACCTGGAGGAGAAGTAGAGTTTGAAGGGACCAAAGCCTTTCCCACCTCGCATCTCTTATCAGGGAGTTGCTGCATTGCAACTTCCTTTTTCTTGTAGGTGTTTCCAGGCTCCAAGGCACTCACAACACTCACAATTTTGTTCATTGAGCTCATACATAACATTTCCACACTCCCCTCTGACAGAATGGCCTGGGGACATCTTTTTTGATATCAACCCTCTGAGGAACTTGTTCCTCTGTTGCTTTTGGATACTCTCTCCTCTAAACTCCATTCCCTTCCCTGACATGAACTTATTCAGTTTTCAAGTTTACAGTAGCAGAATCAATTCTGTAGAAAATTTAAGAAAAAAATAATTATCAAAACAGTGTGCATATTTCTAGCCTGGAACTATGATTCAAGCTGGGAAAAACATTACATAGATTACTTATTTAATTCAGCTTTTTTATTCAGCTGTTGTTTATACTTCTGTTGGAATAATCACAATTCACTGATGAGCTTGTCAGAGGATTGTTTAGACTGGTTCAAGGTCATAAAACAAAGAGTCAGATGGAGGAGTCATAGTGGGAAAATGTATCATGAATATCAGGGTGAACTTCATTTTGTAAGGCAAATTAAGCTGGAAAATACACTAATTCTGGAATAAATCTTACTTTTAGAAAGGCATAAGCACAGATCTACCTACTATCCACAGGTATATTTATTTTCAATTGAAAAAAAATGCATACAAATCTACCCACATGTACACAGACATATCCATGATCCAAAAAGAGCTTTATCCCCTTCAGTAAATTCCTTTATTTTACTTACAACCTTCTTTCTTATTACAGAGGATATCAGAATAACCTCTGGAATGTTCATGTATGAAATGTAGCTCCGAGAAAACAGTGAGGAAAGAATGACTGGAAAATATTCATATCCTTGACTACAAAAGCAGCAATGAACAGATCAGCCTCCAGCAGGATTGTAAGACCTAAAGAAACCATCACAGAATCATAGAATGAGAAGGGACCACAAAGCTCATCCAGTTCCACCCCTCTGCCATGAGCAGGGACACCTTCCACTATCCCAGGTTGCTCCAAGCCCAATCCAACCTGGCCTTGGACACTTCCAGGGAGGGGGCAGTCACAGCATCTCTGGGCAACCTGTGCCAGGGCCTCCCCACCCTCACAGAGAAGAATCTCTTGTTCATTCCAGCCACGCTGAAATGCCGGGAATTCCTTTTGCTGCTCTCCAGGTGTTCTCCTGCTGACCTGCAATCCTTCTCCAGTCTATGGGCAGCTCTTGCTGGCCTGGCATCCAACCAGCAGGAGTGGGATGAGGTTGAGGTTTCTCTCCTGCAGCAACTTCAGGATGAATTAGATTGAGAGTCCTGCAGAAACAGTCTCTCACTATTCCAAAAGCACCACTTCCAGGTCTGGGAAATCAAAACAATTTATAGGAACTTTTTGGAAAGCTTTAGCAAGAGTGATGTGATTTGAATGTGTAAGTTTAACATTCTGAACAATTGCAGATGAAAATGCAGTATTTTTTGTTTGCTTTCCCATTTTGTTTTTTAAAAAGCCCCACAGGTTTTTTTTGGAGACCTGTAAATGGAATTTAAAATATTATTTTCACTTGATTATTTTTTAAATATGAAATATCAAGATAATAAAATATTTTGATTTTTTGTAGAAAATATTTTAGGTATTACAATATTAAATGCATGAATTTGTTTATAATGAATTACATTACTTTATTAATTCAGGGAGGAAAGTAAATAAATACAAAATATTTAAATCTTTTTCTGAGTTTTTAATTTGCAATCAAAGCTTATTTTCACTTTCAGAAATTTAAATATAACTACATTTTGCTACTATGGCTCAATCATAAGATCTTCTGACAATTAAAGTATTTATGATCTTAGAAACATATTTATTTGCAAATAATTAACTCTGCTTCAGCAGGAGCTTGAAAGCTGTTGCTGCTTGATTTCCAGAGGGTTCGGGATGTATTTAAGTTCTGTATATGATCTGTATTTTAGCACTGGGATGGATTTCCCAGAGAGAGTGTGAAAGCTTCCTCACTGGAGATATTCCAGAAACATCTGGGCACAATCCATGTGCTCTGGGATGACCCTGCTTGAGCAGATGGGTTGGATCAGATGACTCACTGTGCACTGTGGTTCCTTCCAACTCCTCTGTGATTCTGTGAATATAATAATTAAAAAATAATAATAATTAATACATTAATATATGCCAAAGATTAGTGCTAAACTTGATTCATTCTGATTTTAAAACAGTCTATATTTAGCTGGTAATAAGATACCAGAGTGCTCTTGTCAGTGGTTATGATCTCATCTTAGCTGGGCACTGTTAAATGATTTACAAAGAGCAGAAAAGCCACGAGGCCTGGCTGGGAAATGGAGAAGAAAGGGATGATGAAAGCTTTAGGGTTCAATTCTCCATGGGCTCTGAGATATGATGCTAATTCAATATAGTACAAATTACTATTCAAATTCATTAGCATCAGACTAAGCAATATGCAATCACAGCCTAGTTCACAATTAGCATTAATGATATTCTCAAAGTAGGGAGAAAAAAATCAAGGATTGAGTTTTACACCACAGACAAGATAATACAAGGAAAATAATGCTGGGGATTAATGTCTGAGATGGGGATTTATTTCTGCTGTGTTTACAAGTCCCAGAGCATGAGGAGCCTGAATTAACGCCCGGATGGGACATTTCTACCAGAAAATACTCACATCCAGCTGCTCCCAGTTTCACCTGGTTCCTTGGTAGGTACAGTCTAAGTGGAACTGAGTGCAAAGCTGAACTTCCTCTAAATTACCTTTACCTTTCTTTTTCCTCATCTATTCAATTCCTCATCTATTCAATTCCTCATCTATTCTTTGTCAGGAGCTTTTTGGACAAAAATATTCGGTTCCAGATGTTCCTGCTCTGATGACAGGGACAGTCTGATGAAATTTCTCACGGATTAAACAGTGAAGTTTAGATCTCTGCAGCTGGTGAAAAACATTTGTCATCCCTTTAAAAATGATCCACAGATCTTTGAGATGCAACAGATCATTGCGCAGATTTCCAAAAATTATTATTGTCTTGGTCACCACACCACAAAATCCACCCTTATGGCTCCTGGATAGGCAGCAGCTGGATTTGCAAGCTAAAGTTCTTACAAGGTTTTTGGAACTTTTTGCAAGATGCAATTATTTTTCTTTACATAGTCAATGAGAGACATTTCAATTCAGATAAGTGTCATGCACCTCAAACAACCCCCTTGAGATCTGCAAAGCCCAAAATCGAGGAGCTCTCACCTTGTAACAAGGACTGTCACTGGATTCCAGCCCCATTTTAGTGATGAGGTGGTTTGGAGGCTCCCGTTGGGAGGTGGAAATACAAAATCAGTGTTGAGTATCTGTGGCAGATGTGATAAAGCCTCTTATGAGGTGGAAGACATAAGTTCACACAAGAACCCAGAAGTTACAGCTTCAAAGAACAGCACAAGGGCTCAAGAAAATTTACAAACCCCTGGATTCCTCCCCTACAATGCAGAAATTCTGATCAGATGTCACTTCACCAAAGATTTCAATAGCTGCACTGTACGTTCAATAAATTCAATACTGTTGTTGGTGTATTAAATTACTAAGTGTGGCATCATATTTATGCTTTGCAGTGTCATGAAAAATCCAAATACTTTACCACTAACAGAGCAAGAATTTCTTTGCCCTTCTCAACAGTGGTGAACTCAGTGAAGATATTCCCTTTATTGACTGATGTTGCTGGTGAATGACAGTCACCATCAATTGGTGTCCAAGAGGTGGCAAAACTTGCCATGGCACCATGGACTGGTTGATTTGAAAACTCCTTTTACATGAATTAATGTAAGACTTTAGTGTAGGAGGAGAATTTAATTATTTGTAAAGCAACACAAATCTTCCACTGCTGAAGAGAGTAAAAATCACCATGGGAATTTTAATAAATTTTGATATGAGTCTTGTGTGACCAAGATACATTTCCTACTCTGACATATAACCCCTCTTTTATGATGTCAACATGTGACTTTCCTTTTTGTTGTTAAAAATAATTAAACCAGCAAACACTGTGACATGCAACTGTATGTGTGTGTTTGTCACCTTTTTTTTCCATTTTAATCATTATTAAATGAATTAAACTAATTAGGAGATAAAAAAATGTAAAAAGAAGAATTCCTAGGTGAACAGCTCTCTCAAGTGTAGAATTTCTATGGACATCTACAATCGATTACCAGGAAAATTGTTAAAACTTGTGGTATAAAACATTAGTTTCTGACAAATCCAAGCTAACATGTAATTTTAATTTCAAAAATCTACGATTTCATTATTTTGAAAATGCCAAACTGATTTTTCTGTGCAGAACTCCCACAATTACTACTGTCTGAGAATTCATTGTTTTGGGAAAAGTTTCTTAGTCACAAGGCCACTTTTTATCTTCAGTGCATCAAAAGACTTGTGTTGGCAAAAAAAATAACTTATCCCGATGATTCAATCCATCTTCATGGCTTCTTGCTAAGAAGATGAACTGAGAAATCAATTTTCTGAGCATCTTTTTTCAGATCTATTCACCCTCACCTACTTCCTTTAGCAAAATGCTCACCTCAGTTTAGGATGGACTGAATCACCCTCCAGGAATGTAATTTTTTATCTCAAAATGCCTTGGACTTGGACAGCAGTTTAATATTCATAGAAAATCATAGAAATCCAATAGTAGAAACTTAGATTCATGGATGCAACCTTCTGGAGGAGAACTCAAAAGACTCATCTTTTCCATATTTCCGACCTAAGGCTGGGTCAAACTTTGTCTAAATCATTCTTGACATATGATTGACTATTCCATTCTTAAAACTTGCAGCGAGGGCAGAAGGAGATTTCATGCTCCCAAAAGCAGGGAGTGCAGGGGGTGACTCCCATGCTTGGTTAAAGGGGTTTTCCCTGATTTTTAACCTAATGAACATTCATTGAACCAAATAATTGTCTGCAACCAGAATTCCAGGTACAATGACAATCTTTGTTATGCAGATGGAGAGAAATTTGACTGAACACACTCTGTCCTGAGATGTGCCCTGGATTTTCAGGTTCAGGCTGTGCTTCCACTACAGGACAATTTACTGAGGATTAAGGATGAAAAAGATGGATATACACTTTTATCTGTATAAACTGTTTAAACATTTATTTTTCTTACATATTAAGCAACACAATTATTATTATTATCAATCTAATGTTCCTATAGAAGTATGACAATATAGATGATATTTTCTGGATGTCTTCCTGCCTTTCCATGTTGAATTGGTGCTGTCACTGACACCAGTACTTGAAAACCAAATGGCATCTCTTGTTTATACTTGGCACTGGAGAGGATGCACCTTGAATCCTGTGTTCAGTTTTGGGCCCCTCATTGCAAGAAAGACTCTGAGGTGCTGGAGAGTGTCCAGAGAAGGGCAATGGAGGTGGGGAAGAGTCTGGACAACAAGTGACTGAGGGATCTGGGAGTGTTTTCCCTGGAGAAAAGGAGGCTGAAGGGAAGAGGTGTTAGACTCTTCTCCCAGGTAACAAGCAATAGTATAAAAGAAATGGCCTCAAGTGGCACCAGGGTTGGATATTGGGAAAGATTTATTCATTGAAAGGGTTGTCAAGCACTGGAATGGGCTACCCAGGGCAGTGGTGCAATCATCATCCCTGGAGGGTTTTTAAAAAAATGCAGATAGGGCACTTTGGGACATGGTTTAGTGGTGGACTTGACAGTGTTAGGTTTACATTTGGACCTGATGATCTTAAAAGTTTTTTCCAACCTAAATGATTCTATAATTCTATGATTCTGTTTCCTTAAAAATTTCTACCTGTGGACCTGTGGAGATCTCTGGTCTAACATCTCACTGGAAGTGGGAACAATGTCAGCATTGGGTAGAGATAGAAGTGCTATTGTCTGGCCAAGGCTTGAAAACCTTCAAGGATGGATTTTGTTCACACTGAGAAGTGTCTGGCTTAGCTACAAGGGTCTTCTACTGAAATTTCCACACTTCCTACATAATGGGAAACTTGTTCCTCAGCTTTCTTTGAAAAACTTCTGACTCTCTTGCTTTTTTTCCCATTGAAGTTTCTAACTGAATTCTGCCAGGAATTATACATAATCTGCATTTCTAAATCCTCTCCTGGCTCTTTTGTCTGCCTCCCAAGCCTTCTACTCTATCAACTCAATCATCTCATGCTCTTTGCTGTGGCCACATTTGCCAGTTACTCTTCCCAGCTCAAGGAGAGCATCACCCTTGATTGGACCCTCTGCCATTTGTATAAATAAACTCTGACCAACACCATCCAGGAATTCCCTGCACTGTTCCCCCAGTGCTTTTCTATCAAAGGGCTGGATGTGTGAAAAAACCCTGATCCAAGGCAGGGAGCAGCTTGCCAGGGTTTGGGACAAGGCTCTTCCAGCTCAGACAGCTGCCTGTGTCTCACAGCCATTTTCTGTGGAAATGAAAGTCTTTGTGTTTGAAGTATTCCAGACTCTGCTTACTTCAAGTGTCTCATCCAATTTGAGACAGACAAAATAGCTGAAATGTCAGTAGAATGATTCTTTCCTTCTGACTTTACATCATTCATCTTCTTCTGTTTTTATTAAAGGGAAAAATATAGAATTTTAACATCAGTCTTTAACCGTAAGAAAAAGACTGAATAGAAACTGTGAATCAATAGGTGTGAGGAGGCCTATTCACTCACATGTAATTTAGTTCTTCCTCCTCTCCCTTTCTTGATTTTTAAACCTATGTATTTGTTTTCCTTAAATATAATGTTCTTATTTCACTGTATTTCGTTTATCTGTGGAAGAATCTATATCCATCTGGGATTTAAACTAAGAAAAACAACAAAATTAAGAGTCATTGTAGCTTCAAATATGCATGAAAAGTTACATATAATATATATGCAAACTCTGCTGTGTAAATACCTATAACACTGTTGTTTGATCTGATTTTATTCTAGAAAATATGGAAGAGGTTCCAAAACTTTGTCTAAGTCCACAAGAAGTCTTGTCTCACTACTGGAACTACAACAATTGGAAGAACAGTTGAGAGCAAAATTATTTCTTAAACATCACAAGGAGAAATGCTCCAAGGAGGAGGATTTTCAGTCTTCATACACCTGAGGTCAGAAGTTATGGGATCATTCTTTCCCAATTTCCAAACTGAAAGTAGCAATGAAAACATAGTCGTTAGCACATAAATGATTAAATATAAAAAAAATTAATCACTATATGCTCTAATTGCTATCCTTTTATCTGTCCTTACTTGCACTTTTGCTTGAGGCTTTTGGCAGATGAAATCAAGTGAATGGAGAAGTAGATTTTAGCTAACAAGCTTCCTAGTCTAAAAATTCCTCTTGAGTGCGTGATTCAAGCAAATTAGGAAAGAGAGAGAGAAAAGCAGCAAAAGGAAATGGAAGACGATTGCCTCGCTAATTTAATCCTTTTGGTGTACAATTAGCGCCCGTCAGACTAGCGCAGAGGAGCCCGCCCTGCAGGTCAGAGTTTTGCGGAGCTGTCCTTGGTCCTGCTCCCGCGCAGGGGAAGCTCCGCACGGTTTGCGGTGACAGCTTGGCAGGGATCAGCTGTCAGGGAGGTGCCGCTCGGCATTTCCCCTTTCTGGGATGGCTTCTATTACCTGGTAAACAACAGCGAAAATGTGATATTCTATAATCCTCCCCCGTTCTCAAGACGACGTGCCTGGTTAAGGGGCTGGCAGGGTGGATGCTGAGCAAAGTTTGTTCTTTATTTTGGGTAGGTATGGAATAAAAAAAAATAAACTAATTCACACCTCCAGCCTTTTGTGCATCCTTGCAGCAGAGTAGAAAAATTGATGAATGACTGCTGGAAGCACATCCTCACATCTTTCAGGCTGGAGACAGTAGGCTGGACAGTGAAATCCTGTGTGGAATTGAAAACAGCTGGTTGATGTGACTTGCTGCTGTGCTCAAAGATCAACTGCTACTTAGATTTGGGGTCAGAAGAGAATGTGAGTGTTCCCTCCAGGCTAAATTGGCAGGCGGGATTGTTTGTTTGCTTTTATGTCTTCCTCTGCAGGCAACGCATTGTCAGCTCTCAGTAATCACCTTTTTTTCTCTTGAATTGTCTAATTGATTAACAGAATTAAGTTGTCACAGCAATTTATTCTTTAGCCTGGAGTTTGTTGCTTCTGCTTCAAGCCTAAAAAAAGAGAGCACGCAAAAAGACTTGTCTTTCCCCTCTCTGATGTTCTTATATAAGATTTCCCCTTACCCCACACATTCAGCTTTGCTGGGATATGGTACCACAGACCCCTAATATGTCTCAAAATGGATTACACTGCAAAATTAGTTGAAATAAATTCTGCAGTGCAGAACTCTGCATCTGAACAGTCAGCTCCATTCCTTTTCTGGAACCAATGGAGAGGAACAGACGTGGCACATCTGATCTATTTTAGACATTGGATATATCACATCCCAGAAATGTGCGTTTCTTGATCTTGATTCCTTTAATTCTGGGAAGAGAATATAAATCTGGGTTTGTAGCTCAGAAATATGCAATTGTGTTTAAGCAGAAAGAAAAGCCACTCCTAATTCACAAGTAATTTTGCTGTATTAACAACTTATCCTGTTGATTTATTTTATATATACAACGACAATGGATTCAGGCGTTCAGCAGCTTCTGAGTCAAAATGATCTGTAGAGCAGAGAATTCTGGAAAGAGATAGAAGCTCCATGTTTTCCTTTACCAGGAAGATGAATCACATTGAATTCCTTGTTTCTATCAAAGATATTGGTATTTCTTCAAATGCAGTACCAGGGTGAAAGGTGTAGGAAAACATGTGTGAAGACTTCTGATAATTTATTTCTAATGCCATGGAAATATCCAAACTTCAGGCACCAATATCAAGATCGTCAGTAGCCAGACATCTGGAAAGTAAGGTTTCTGGTGCTTGAAGGTGGATTTGGGGGACCAAAGTATTTATATATGAAAGTGATTGCAATGAGACCTTACATCATAGCAACAATAATAATAACAGGAAGAATAAGAGAAGGAGGAAGAAGAGAAGAAAGGAAGAAGAAGGAGAAGAAGAAGAGAAGAAGAAGGAGAAGAAGAGAAGAAGAAGAAGAACTTTTTATTTCAATAGCAAAAATGCAGAGCAAAAAATAATTGGCTGACACTTCCTTTTTACAAGAGAAGACTGAGGGCAATATGAATTAATTGCTCTGAGAATCCCAGTTATCAGAAAATATTGATAGATCCATTTTCCTTGAACCACTTTTGTAACCACAAGGCATCTCCAAAACATTTACTGGGATGAATCTCATGATAATAAAATCACTGAATTTAAGCACAAGTGCAGTGAAGAGCAGAATAACCATGACAGAATCTGCCTGATTTTTACCTTTAGAATTAAAAGTGTTCTCCCCCTTGTTTTCTGCACATAGATAGGTAAGATGTCTGATGTCATGGAACACTAACAATTCTTTCTTCTAGAGCACCGGGGAGCTATTTGTACATACCACCTCCCCTATCAGTATTTCATAAGAAATCAGTATTTCAACTGCTCTAGAAGTTGATCACAATATATTGTATTTCTCACAACGTTAGAGGGGAAAAAAACCACCATCAATAGCAACAACAGTAAAAAATGTAACATAAGCCTCTTTAACTAAACAAACCTCACTGATTCCTGACTGTAAAAGTCTAGAAGAAGTTACTTGTCCGTGTGAAGGGTAGAGGTGCAGAAAACTCATCTTCATTTTTTCAGTACGTTATTCTCATTATTAGCTCCTGATCTGAAACTGTAATCCCGAAAGGCATTTTCTTGGATAAAGGATTATCTTTAGCTGGAGATAATATCTGAAATTCTAGGCAAAAGATCTTAATACAGAACAGAAACACTCCTCAGCATGAGTGACTGCCAAACTTCCTCAGTCAATGGCAAACATGAGAAACTCTTTCAGTGCCTTTTTGATATGCTGGTCCCATCAAAGGCCACAGCATGATAATACTGCTGGTATCAAAATTGAAGACATGGATGAATTTCACACTCTTTCCAAAAATCAGATCTATCTAAATTGCTTTACATTACATATTAAAAATATATAAAAAATAATCAGAAGCACAGCAAATCAACAGTCCTTTGAAAATCCTCGGTATGACCTTCACACACACAGTTGATAAATTGCTAATTTGATAAAGAGACATGTGTCACCACCATGAGCATTGTTTAAACACCTAAAAAATTACTTAATATATTTTTTACGTGTCCTAATTACCCAAATTGACAACTCATGTGTTCATTTTAAACTTGTCCATCTCCAAAGTGGTATCTGAGACACAGCCTTAACCGAGTGAATTCATGATTTGGGACAAACCAAAAAGCCCAACAAAACAAAAAAATAGTGGAAATAGTCAATTAGGACTAAAGAAAATTGTGCTTACCCTTAAATAAATAATCCCTAGTGGTTTGTCAGCTGAATTAGTCTTTAGGTTATACTGACTGCACTGACTGGATGTCCATCTGCTGTGATGAGAGGGGGGACACCTCACACAGGGGAGGTAACTTCATTTATAACCTACATTTAGATGTCTTAAATGGAATTGCATCCCACCATGGCTCTTCTTCCTAACTGTAGGTATCTGTTGTATTCCAGACATCAGGCTGACCATGGTGTCTCCACAGGGCTATTGAACACGACAATGGATCCTCAAGAGAGCCACTCTTTCCAGGAGCAGTGGCTGGAGCTCAGGTGGTGCACCTCAGCCTACTTCCAATAGCACCAAGTTATCTGGGAGTGTCTCATGGACCCTGAATCCTGGAAATGCTTATCCTGTCTTTTTCCAGCCTCTTTCTTCTGAGATTATTTGCCTTTATTTAAAAGGATTTTCTGTTATTATGAAATTTCTTTTCCTGGGTGGATCTGTGTGTCCTGACAGAACAGAAATTTTAAATAACATTGAATGAATGAGACAATGCCAGGGATCTGAAACAGAAAATTATATCAACTCTTAGTAAATGTGTAATAAGAATGTATTTCACAATATTTTGTTATTGTAATTATTGAACTGTTATAAAGCATTATAATAGATGAGTATTTGACATAAAGGAAAGGAGGTGAGCTCCCCAAATTCTGATCAATACAAAACAGGCTTAGAAAGAAGGTGAAAAAAGGACATTTTCACTATTACTGATTTACTTATTCCCACCACTGCTTGGGGAAATGTGTATGACTCAAAACAGGGACCTTCAAGGTATGAGCATTTCCAAGCCTGCAGAGTCTCTGAAATGAGGCTGCTTTGAGGACATCTTTTTGCTGTAACAAAACTTTAACCTCAAAGGATCTTTCTGATCTTTGTTTTGGGAGGAGAGTCTTCCAACTAATTTATGATGACATTAGAGGATAACAACATGCCCAGTAATGAATTCTTCTCAGCCTTTGGGCTGTAGCTATGTTCTACAGTCTCCAGGAAAATAAAATTGGATGTATGGAAATATTCAGCATTTGTAATTTAATTGCCCCCGAGAATCCTGTTTTGTAAAGAATGCAGCTTGTAATGGCATGAGGAAAGAAAAGAGTGATGTTTCTAAGCTGAGTTCCTGTAGGAATAAGAGGCAAAGTTCAATAGCAGCAATGAAGTTCCTAAACATTGAAGACAATTAGATTTATTGTTTCTTAGGGTGAGCATTCAGGAGAAACACACGGGAAATGTTGGTGAGACCTGGACAGAACGACAAGTAATGAAGGATGGGACAGACCATCTTTTCATGTGGAAGAATCTTACAGCTTGCAGCCATTTTACAGGATTTTTTTTGGCTAAATTCAGTAACTCTACACCAATGAAAGGGTTTGAAAGGGAGTCTGACATGATAATACTCTTTCAGCTTGCAGAGGTGACCTGAATCCTTCATGTCCCCTACAAAGCAAGTAAAAGGTAATTAGAAAGGAGTAAGGTTGCACTCTCTTTAAACCTATTTTTTTGTTTGGTTTAAAAGCTTTGCCTTTGACTTTTCATCAAGGCACTATATGTATCCTGAACAATGAAAGACAGTAATTTGTTTTGACAGAGCTTTTATGATTTAAAACCCCACTGTTTCCGTGCCCCATATTTTTTCCTCCCATTAACTACATGATATTATAGTTAAAGAATTTGCATAGAGCTACAAACACTGGGAAGAAGGTAAAAAGGAGTAGGAAACAGAAGAGATGCCACATTTTAGTTTCCTTCTGGCCCAAATAACCAGCTGGTCTAAGAACTCAACTTCAGATAGCGATAAAAATCTCTCTGTTTAACCAGTTTCTATTTCTTTTAAAGGGTATGGAATGTAACAGTAGAGTTAGAAAGGATTTTCCCTTTCCTTTAATAGAGTGGAACAGATTATCCTGGTCTGGAGGCCAGACCAGGCTCCAAATCACAACAAAGTAGAGTTTGACATTTTCCTTTCCCTTCTTGTTCTTTAGGAAAAGTTGGAAGTGCAATTGGGGTCTTGCCTGGTGAAGCTGCCTTGCTGATATGCAGCAGTTCATAAGGACAGAGTTTAGAGACCAAGGTAATCTCATTGATCCATACAAACCAACCTGTGGCATTTCACACCCTTCCCTCCAACTTCTCAATTTCATCAGGATGTGTCTGTAGATAAATGTTACTCTTGTGGGAAACACTTCCATAGCCATATTTCCCTTGATTCCCAAGCCAGAGCAAAATGGTCTTTGCTGTTGAGAGTGTGCAACGAAAGTCTCTCTGTGTTTTTGAATATTGTGGACTGCATCATATATTTCAACATAATATGTATTTCTTGCTGTCCTTGAGTCATGAAAATCCAAAGCCCTTAAACTAGATTTTGATCTGCATCTCACAAAGTATCCAACTTCCAATACACTGACCAAATATTTGAGATGTATAAGATGGTTTATTTCCACTGCAGAGGGCAAAAATCACTGTGGGTTAAGATAATCATGCAAATATGAGGCCTATAGAGAATTAAAAGGGAGGGAAAGAATAAACTAAATGCTGTAAACTTGGGGGAAAAAAAAAGTTTAAATAAGTGGCCCAAAATCATATTACAAAAATATCTTGATAAATATTTCTGTAGTGAAGGTGGACAGTTATGTGGAGTAGTTCTAAAGAAATCACAGAAGTACAGAATGGTTTGGGTTGGAAGGGACCTTAAAGATCATCTAGTCCAACCTCCCTGCCATGGGCAGGATCACCTTCCACTATCCCAGGTTGCTCCAAGCCCTGTCCAGACTGTTCTTGAACACTTCCAGGAGTTTAATGAAGATGAATGTGTGCATTGGTGTTCATGTGTAGGGTTTTACACTTGAATAATCATACATTCAATTTGGGACCACTAAGGTACACTCATTCCAAATGTAAAACGGGACAACTTGTCCACCCTCCTGCAGGTCCACAGCAACAATTCAGCAAAAAATATTTCCATCCCAAATACTATGATTTGAGGGAGTCTGTGATCCACAAGACTCATTTCTGATATTTTTTGTGAGAAACATGAGCTGACTCACTATAACTTGTGGTATATGTGGGTTAATGACATTATTGCATGGGCTGAAGGGACACAAATGGATGTCACAATGAACCATGGCACAGGGGGAAGGTCCCCTGTATGGGCAAACCAGTATGGAAACCTTCTTCCTGCTGCAGAAACTGCTGATATGTGGTTATTATTTGGCAGACAAGTCAGGGACTGGAGGACAACACAAAGGGCAAGTGAAAAGAAGAAATAAAGCACAGAAAAATATCTGACAGGAATGTCATGTTGTCTTTG
Organism: Lepidothrix coronata; assembly: GCF_001604755.1. Classification (NCBI taxonomy): domain Eukaryota; kingdom Metazoa; phylum Chordata; class Aves; order Passeriformes; family Pipridae; genus Lepidothrix; species Lepidothrix coronata. The sequence continues at coordinate 1,516,148 of NW_016690328.1, forward strand.
GTGGGTTATGTGATTAAGGGCTCATTTTTTCACACACACAGAGACCCAGGGAGGCCGAGGACAAGTCCTCCTAACCCAGTCAGTGACTCCACTCCAGGTGGATGAATCAGCCAGAAAACCATATTCTCAGGAATGCCTGGAAAACTGGAGGAGTTTTTGTATGAAGAGGGTTAGGAATTAATATGGGATACAGAAGGAGAAAGAAATAGGAGATTGTTTAAAAGTTATTGCAGGAGGTTTTAAGGAGAATGCAGGAATGTGCAAGATTGTGGATGGGATGTTTAGCAAGACCAAAAGCATCAGAAGAGAGGGATCAAGATGGACCAGGAAGAAACAAAGAGTGGGAAAATAGAGGGAAAAGGGTTCTGGGCAAGCGGATTGCTGGTAACTATGTCTGGCTGAGCCCTTCACTTCCCCATAATCTATTCTGTCTTATTCCTAAACCCTGTTGCTCTTTCCTGTGCTGGTGAACTCACTGTTCTGAGCCAGCAAATAAACGTGATTTGCTGCAAGCCAGGCTGGCTGTGAGCAGGATGGGAGGTCTGGTGCCAGCTGCTACACTGGAGGCACCAGGGCTTTGAGAGTCCTGGTACAAGCCTGAGGCAAGGCCTGGGACCTTGGGACCAGCTGCTTCATGAACTGTCTCAGTCCAGCTGCTGGAAAAATCTCCACCGTGTGTGTTTCTCTAGCAACTTCAGTCCCACTTGGCTGGGGAGGAGGAAGGCAGCGTGGTTGTCTGTGCTGCTGGTGTTTGTGTGAGTGCTGTGTGTGTTCACAGGGTGCTGGCAAAGCTGCTGCTCTGTGTCTGTGTTCATCTTTGTGGCTGCTCATGTGTGTATTGTGTGTGTTTCTTTGTATGTGTGCATTTGTGTGGGTGTGATTTTGGGGGATACATGTTCAGCTTTGCTGCTGCTGGACCTGTGGTCACAGAGTCACAGCAGCCTCACAGTTGGATGACAGGAACCTACTTGCTCCTTAATCCCACTTCTTTTGGCTGCCTCTATCTGTACAAGATAAAGGAGACCATATCGATACCCAGATGAATAACCTAAGATACACAATTATTGCATGTGTATCATGGCTTTAATCTGAAAGAGAGAAGGTTTTAATTAGATATTAGGAAGATATTCTTGACTATGAGGATGGTGAGGCCCTGGAACAGGCTGCCCAGAGCAGCTGTGGATGTCCCATGCCTGGAAGTGTCCAAGACCAGGTTGGATGGGGTTTGGAGCAACCTGGGATAGTGGGAGGTGTCCCTGCCCATGGCAGGGGGTTGAAACTGGGTGATCTTTAAGGTCCCTTCCAACCTATTCTATCATTCTATCACAACCTGACAGACTCACATTGTCACCAGTTGAAGATACTCATTGTTTTTTGCTGGAGAATCAAACTCAGCAAGACCAAAGGCCAAATATTCCACGGGGGGACCATGCTGCAGGAATCAAGGATTGTCCATGGACACAAGGCATCACCACAATGATTTTGTTCTGCACTCATGGCTGCAATGGAGCAGTACTGATTTAAACCATCTTCCCAAGTAGAAATGTGGCCTGCTTTTTTTGTTTTTTTTTTTTTTCAGACCAACATTTATAGGTGTTTTACATCATCCCTTCTCTATTATCCACTTTTTGCTTTACTGCCCCCCTTATTTTATTGCTGTATCTCTGGTGCTATATGAATCCATTTTGCAAGGCTTTAAAAGGCAGCTAGAAGGTGAAACATAATTGATTCCCCCCTACCACCATAGGTAAGTAAATGGACAATACACATCTTTAGTGATGATCATCACATTCTGGGAGTGTTAAGTCCATTCCACTGCCTACTTTACGTAGGATTAGCTAATTGGTTTTCTTTTACATTTGGCAATAAAAGCCAGGTTAAATATTTTTAATAAATTCTCCACCTGCTGATTGACCTTTCTGTTGACTTTCAAAAGCTCTTGTCCCACAATAAACCTGGCAGAAATAGAAATGCCTTGTTTTGCCTTTGTCATTGGGTTTTATTTGCCTGTGGAAAAGAGTTCTTACATATTACTTTGCCCTCTCTGTCTTCCCCCACAAAGGACTATATCTTGTGTTTTTTTTTTTTTTTTTTCTGAAGGAGAACTTCCAGAATAAGGCCTTCTTTGCTTAAATGGCATGTTTTAAGTTTAACATGCCTAATCTTGGCTGTCAGCAATTTTACAGTCTCATATGGGGGCTGAATTTGCTTTCACCTAACTTTACTATCTAAAAGCTGAATACTTAAT
>NW_016690328.1:1518539-1588609 GCF_001604755.1 Lepidothrix coronata
AGGGAAGATTTAATCGCTGCGAGTCTTAGCACAAACCCACATCCCAGTCCCCATTAAAAATGTCTTTACAAGCTCTCTGTGTTTTAAAGTAATAACACTTTTAAAGTTCACCTGAAGAAATAATGTGCTGGGTCACTCTTCAGTGTCTGCTTAGAGCTGATTGTGACAGCAAGACGTGCACCAGATTACAAGAAAGCAGTTTTCCAGTGCTCCAGGTTGCTGTCATTTTAACAGGACATCAGGTTCTAGATGGTTTTTCACAAATGGATTTATAAAGTGGAATTTATCTGGCTTTTTCAAGTGCCAGTGGGGCACATTTGTTAGCTTCACTTTGGCATGTAGCATTCAGAAAAATTCATTTTTTCTATGCTAATAGAAGGTTATTTTTTCTTTCTTTGAGAGCAGTGCTCACGGAGCAACAGGGGTGCAATATAATGATTTTTTTTTCCTCCTGGGTAGAGCATCCAAAAGTTGCAATCACTTTCTAATGGAAGGAACTTATTTTCTTGAGGAAGTTGAAGAGGCAAAACGTGTGGCTGCATTGCAATACCTGTGTTTGGAGGGGATATGTAGGTCATTCCCTTGGCTGAAGTGTTTGAAGCCACATCAAATTCAGCAGTGCCAGGGAACTGCCCTCTGTAGAGTCTAAATATAACCTTGTTCCTCAACATACTTTGAAGACAATGGAGAGGAAAAGGCATGTGAGAATGTGATCCTTTTGACCCATTTAGATATCTGCATGAAGATAAAACCTATCTGTCCTCAATACACTTAAATCTTGCCTCCAACCATCACAGAAAACTAAACAAAGCTTGGCTTCTTTGTATCACCAGATGGACCACAAATAACAATGGGAAAAAAGCACCTTCCCATTGAGTCTTCACATACACTGGGCCTTTCAGTGAATCACAGAACCATCAAGGTTGGAAAAGACCTTCAAGATCATTTGTACAACTGTCAATGTAGCACCTCCACAATCATCCTAAACCATATTCCCGAGTGTCACATCTTGAAAACTTCCAGAGACAGTGACTCCAACACCTTCCTGCGCAATTTATTTCAGTGCCTGATGATTCTTTCAGTGATTTTCTTCTTTTCCTAATGATTATTTGAACCTCTGAGGTGCAACTAAAGATCATAACCCCTTGTTCTTTCACTTGAGACATGGCAGAAAAGACCAACCTGAACCTCACTACAACCTCTTTTCAGGGAGTTGTCAGGAGAAATAAGGTCTGCCCTGAGCCTCCTTTTCTCCAGGCTAAACACCCCCAGCTCCCTCAGCTGCTCCTCATCAGACTTGTGCTCCAGACCCTCGCCCAGCTCCATCGCCCTTCCCTGGGCATCCTCCAGCACCTCAATGTCTTTCTTGTAGTGAGGGACCCAAAAATGAACACAGAATTCAAAGTGTGGCCTCACCACTGCTGGGCACAGAGGGAAAACCACTTCCCTGGTCCTGCTGGTCACACTTGCTGGTACAGCCCAGGTGCCCTTGGCCTTCTTGCTCACCTGGGCACACACTGGCTCATGTTCCCCTGCTTTCAACCAGCACCCCTAAATCCCTGAATCCAGAATTAAAAATGAGCTGAACACAAGCCTTGCACACAAACTACCACATATTTAGGATGCACTAGAGGTTCGGAGGCGAGATTAATCCCTGCTCACTTCACATTATTCAGGAAGAAAACGGTTGAGTTCCAGGCTCTAAACAGGCACAGACATATCATAGGGCAGGGGATGCAGGAGCTGCAGGCCTGAATGATGCTCATTCTCACAGTTTATTGGCTTTAACTAAATGCCAACCAGATTTGCTTTAAGATTTTGAGATTCTGCATCTTTGTCTTGCCTGTGATGCTTTCTAGTAATGTGTGTTGTGGGCCAGGGGATTCACAGCGCTGCTGCTGTTTGCTGAAAATATGCATTTTTACTCAGATCTCATAATTGAAATTCAAGCTGCACATGATGCAATTTGACATTAATTTCAGTTATTTGTGGCTGAGCTTTGCCCCATCCAACAAGAGCCGACAGTAAAGAAGAGCACTGGAAATGGAAATACACAGTGCCATTAGATGCAAGGCTTGATTTGTAAATCACTTAGATAGCAATAAAACTGGGGATGGAAATAAAAGTGGCAAAGCTCAGCTTTCTAAATGTTAAATAATTCAAGAGGGAAAGGGTGAGGGGAAAAAAGTACAGAGCAAGAGCTTTGTGTATGAAAACAAAGGCTTCTGAGCAAATCAGAAATTTCAAGCTCTGACTAAATGTAATTTCAGTTCAATTAAAGCATAACATCAAGATTGTGGGCTGCTAAAATCTGGGCTGAAGCATGTCATTGCTGTGTGCAGTTCTAAAAGATTTAGAGCAAAACCCGGATCTAGGAAAGATATTCTGTGAAATGGAGCTGCAGGGCTCTTTACTGAGCAGAGCTACTTTGCAAAACTGGGCTGTAGGGACTCAGAGCCAGAAAAATTCTGGATAAAAATTATTTTTTTCTCTTTTTCTTTTTTTTAATTTTACTTTCATGTTTGGGAAGGTACCAGTGACAGTAAGTCAGCCAGAGGAACAGATGCCTGAAGGAAATATTTTTTGTCACCTGAACTTTTGAAGGTGAGGTGTTCGCTGTTGTCCCTTCTTTTTGTTCTAAAGATAGACTCTGTTCCATTGACAAGTTCCTGATTTCAGCACAAGAACTGAGGAATGAAGTTCTGTGGGTTTTGTCTAGCAGGATGTTATTGCAATACAGAGTGGGGACAAGAAGAGAGGGTAACAAGAAAATGTTGACCAGGTTCAACAAAGCAGATGTTGACATTTGATCCCCAGTCCTGCCCCCAGGAAAGACTGGAAACAGTGTTTAAGCATCAAATGCTGCCCAAATAGCAAAACATTTCCTGCAGTTGCTCACAGACAGTCCAATAAGCTGAGGAGTAACATTATCTCAAGATCTTAATGAAATAAAGGCTTGGGAATGGAGGTAAAGGATATACAAGTTACTCAACAAGGATCCTGTTCCTGCTGTTTTGGCCCATCCTGGAGGACTCAAAAACTTGGCCAATGTTTAACAACAGTTGTAGTCAGAAGAGCTGCTTTTGAATTGCAAATTTAATAATTTCACAGAATCATAGAATTATAGAATGGCCTGGGTTGGAAGGGACCTTAAAGATCATCCAATTCCACCCCCCTGCCATGGGCAGGAACACCTTCCAGTAGAGCAGGTTGCTGCAAGCCCCATCCAACCTGGTCTTGAACACTTCCAGGGATGGGGCTGCCACATCTTCTCTGGGCAGCTACATGGGAGTTGTCATCCCATCTGATCTCTGGATGCCTCAGAAGTTTGGTGTGGGATACATGGGACGAGTGAGGCACTGGTCATGGAGAAAGACCAATGACATGAGAAGGACAGAGAAAAGAAATACATTTGGATGGTATCTTGCAACTCCTTCGACTGCCTCATGTTTTGTGTTGCCATTTGTGTATGGATGATCCACATAACATTGCTGAGATTATTTAGTCTCTGGATTATTTCCAGAGACTTCTACTCTGACAAATGGAACTGAACATAGCATGGAATATTTTGAATGGAATCTGCCTTGTACCTTCCATTAGCAAACCTTCTGCCTCCCTTGAAGGAGGGTAGATTTAGATTAGATATTAGGAGGAAATTACTCCCTGTGAGGGTGGTGAGGCCCTGGTACAGGTTGCCCAGAGAAGTTATGGCTGCCCCATCCCTGGAAGTGTCCAAGGCCAGGTTAGATGGGGCTTGGAGCAACTTGATCTAGTGGAAGGCATCTCTGCTCATGTCAAGGGGCTGGAATTAGATGATCTTTAAGGTCCCTTCCAACCCAAATCATTTTATGATTCTATGAGTATTTTATTTTAAGCAGACAGTGGAACAATATTTATCATTTGTTCTAACAAATCAAATCTGCAAAAGTTGAAAAAATAATCTTATTTTCTCCCAACTCCTGAAAGTGAAGCATGGGCACAATGACTTCTTGAGTCCTCTAGTGAGATCCCTGAACAAATCCAGGATACTCAAATGTGAAGGGATAGGTAGTCTACCAGCCCAGTGTAATAGTCATCATCTTTTCCATCTCCACACCTCTGTCTGACATATTCCCATGAAGTCCCTCTACAACAAATGGAGAAAAATAAGACCCATCAAGTGTGACTCATCCCAAAATAAACATCTAAGGCAGAACAGTTTACCCTAAAGTCTCATTCTTTCTGCTTTGTCTGTGAGATGACTCAGCTGTGATGGAAACATCAATGGACTGGAAATAGAAAGTGAAGAAAGATGTGTTTTCAGATGTCTCGTAAACAGAGAAAACTAAAGGTAGGAGAAAGATCCAAGCACTGAAACATGAAGCCATTTGCCCTGAGTCTCACAAGAAATATATATCTTCACCCCAAAGTTTTTACAGCGAAAAAACTGTTGAGCACCATGTCCCTCTCCGGGTATGTTGTACAATTACACAGGAAAGCCTCAGAGATACTGAAAAATGAAGGATCAAGGGAAATTCAGAGCTACTCTTTTCAAGCTGGATTTTATTTTGAAGGCTGCTGCTTCTATCTGAGGTCTGAAAAAGAGAAAAAGGAGTTTAAAAGCACCTGTGGTTTTTTTTCAAGGATATCATAAAAGATATTTCCTATTTCTCCCGACCTTGCCTCACCTCTATTCACAGCTACAAAAAGACCAGCATTGCACCTGAGGTAGGAAGTGTCAGAACAGTCATTTTTCCTTGCAATCTCTTTGCCACCTTTCCTCTTCAGAAATAATGATTGCCAGGGGTGAATATTCTGATAAAGTATTTGGGGAAGTTGACAATTCTGCTGTGACCAATGATACCTGTCACGGGACATCAAAATGTTTACTTCCCACCATTTTGAATAAACTCGTTATAACCAAGGGCACAGAAAAGTCTGAAATTGTGCTTGCACTGGAAAATAAATATCCTTAAATGCTCGTGTGTATTTGGTCACTTGGTGGCTCATACCTGAACACACCAAACATTTCTCTGAGAAAAATCATGAAGAAACAAAAGGAAATGTTTTGTTCCTCTCTATTCATTTCCTAATTTTTTCATTGTCCATTTCATAGTCTGGGAACAGCTTGGGAGGTTAAATTCCCAGACAACTCTAGAGAAATCAGCCCTTCTTCATTCAGAAAGGTTAATTAAGTCATGCTCCTGTTCTGGCCAAAAACTCCTTTCTCAAAGCCATTCCAGACCTGCTGTGTTCAGTATTTGGTAAGTCTGTGATCTGATCCCTAAGAGCACAAAAGATTTTGTAGAAAGACATTCAAGATCTGTAGATAACTTTCTTATGCTTTTCTCAGACTGGGATATCTCTTTCTAAAGACAATAACCAGACATTGCAGCTTCTTCTTATTTATTTACTTAGGTAATTACTTATTTTGAATGTATGTTCATCACTGTTCATGCTCAGATTCTTAAAGTTACTGTGCTATTATAGACTAATGTCATGTAGTGCTTATTGGCTGAATCTTAAAGGAATTGTCTTGGAGGATGCATCATTTACCAAATTGCTTCCAGCATTCATTAGTTTTAATTGTAGAGATGCTCTTTCATACAAACACTTATTTTCCTGTATCTATTTTTTTATTTTATCTAATACTTGAAAAAATACAATATTTATGGGTTGAAGTGTTTAATTTTGCAAACGTCCACTACTAAAATAAATTTCAGAATATTGACTCTAAAAAATAATTACTTACTGAGTAAACACTGTATTAGCTGGGTACAAAGCAAGGCTTTCAAAGCATCAAAAAATGATAAAGACATTTTAAAAAATAAAATCTAAAAAAATGGAAATAATATGCGTTTTCTGTAGTACAACCAGCATATAATATCTTCAACTGTTTCATTATAAAATGTCATAGCCTTCAGAACAGGAGGGGATAGATCTCACTGACTGATAGAATCAGAATGCCTGAAGTCATTTATTGTCTGAAACTCACACCCACACACCTTGTGAGCCACTTAAAATATGTAAACTTCAGTGAAGAAAACAGCAACACTAAATAAAACTTCTCAGCTCTGCCAAGGTCAACAGCACCACAAAAAAAAAGGCCCCTGGAGCTCAGGAAACAGAGCAGACAGAGCTGTATTATATCATATTCTCCCACTCTGACAACTGCCTTACTCTGTGAGTGATGGACAGAAATTGGAGCTATTTGTTGAGCAAGTCTGACCCTCAGTCTGAATAAAGGAAGAGACAAGTTGAGTGCTAGAAGTAGTAGTTTTGGTCTGGTTATTTTTGAGGGAACAAATAGAACAAAGAATTAATTTACTATATGAGTCGAGAAAACCTTCAGATAACCTTGGAAATAATGGGGAAAATGAAGAAATGACTCAAGGGAAGAAATGGACAACTGAAAAACTGACACAAGAAGAAAAATGAAAAGTCCAGCTGTCTCTGCCTTGAATTTATTACCTTGAGACACAATGAATAACAAATTCTGGAGCATACAGCAGATTGTTTCAGATGTTGTTTTTAAATGAGGAAGGACAATTTTATGCTTTCATTTTCATCTTCAAAGATTGAACTCGATGATCTTAGAGGTCTTTTCCAACCTGAATGATTCTGTGATTCTGTGATTCCGAAACCTCATTAAGATCCAGGAGCAATGCCTTCCTAGAAAGCTGTGAACAACCACATTTCCTAAATTGCTTTGAACAAAATGTGCCACAGAAATGTGAGCCTCCATCAGCACTGTTTATATATGAAGATTTTATTAAAAATATATTTATAAGGTCCCTTTTGACCCAAATCATTCTGTGATTCTGTGATTCTATGAATTTGCAGTGGTTTTCATTCTCTATCTGGAATAAGTTCTTAAAATTGTGGATGACTCATTCAAGTAGAATTTTATTTTTTTCCTAAGTGAGAGAGAGTAGGGTAGTTTGAAGGCTTCAGAGTTCCTGGAAGAGGTAAAAAAACTAGAGCTAATTAACTTGTTTTTTAACAGAAAAAAAAAAAAAAAGATTGACAACATAAAATATCTGGAACTGTTAATACAGGAATTAATGAAATCACTCACACTAGGACTGATTAGGCATAATTTCTCTGTTTCTCTGTCTAAATACTGCATGGGCATTAAATTTCTCCTTTACAATGTTAATTTGATGTCTTGACAAGGGAGAAAAATTACTTAAAATGTGTAAAAGCTACCAGCAGGCTGATGGTTATTACTTTGTGCAGCATGACTTGAAAACATTAATCTAATGGGAGATAGACATGGGTCCTTCTTGACTAAATGGGATACGTGTCCATCATCCACTGCTACAGTTTGGGGAGCTGAGGGAGTAGCAAAGAGCTGACACAAAGTTAAAAGAGAGAAAAGGAATTAATACATTGATAATGACAAACAGAAACTCGTGGAACAGCACATGACCTCTCTCTCACGTTCTCTCCTTCGACAGTAAAAAGCCCTTTTAATTTCTTTTCATTTGCATTATTGAAAAATCAACCAGATGTGATACGAATGCTCTTCTTTTTCTCTCCTTTTCCCCTAATTCTCCCCCCAGTTTTCTCTCTTTAGTAGAACAAAGCATATTCAAAGCAGAAGACATGTCTGGGTGGCCTGAGTCAATGAAGTATTTCCACTGGGGACCCCCAGTTTGCATAAAATAATTAAGGGAGTTGGGATGAGAAGGGAACTGGCATGATGATGGAACTGGCAGGCTGGAATAAATTAGTTCAGTGATCAGCAGAGAACAAGCAGAGCACATGTGGTCTTTAAAAGAGACTGAGAACCAGAGGGAAAAGAGCAATGCCACATTTTAGATGTCAATGAGGATTTTCCAGGACATCATATAGATATTTTTAAGGAATGGATTGTTTACTGATGATCCAAAGGATGTGAGACATGATTCCATTTCAGCAGTGTAGAATTTGCAATTTTAACTGTAACTGTCTTCACAGCACCCTTCTGCTCCTGGATGCTATTCTTATTTTTATTGTTTTAATGAAGACTAGTATCTGGGTATGTGAAGGGACCTGAGAGATTACTTACTGCCAAACTACCATTTTAACATATCTGAAAGTGGAATTAAGAGTCTCATTGGTTCTGATTTGTCACTGAGTGAAAGCTTTTAAAGCTTTCAAACCCATGAAGAACAGGGCACACCTTTTCTCAGGTGAGAGATGCACTGAGCAGCAACTATGTCTGAGCTGGTTACCCCAGTTTGTTTTTGTAATGGATGGAGAAGCAAATTTAGATTGCCATTAATTTGAATTACCTCAGACTTTTTATGATGAAGGGTCTTGTCTAGAACTGCTCAATGACAGGAGTCCTTTTGGATGGCCAGTGACTCACAAACAGGCTCCCTGAGCTGTCTAAGTCAGGCCAAAGGGACAGAGTTCCCCTGGGTTTCAGGTCTGCGGGTCTGCAAAGCCTGTACAAGACCAGAATTACCTGAATTTGAACATTTTACTTCCACTAATCATCTCAAGAATAGTCTTTCCTTTCCATCTGCAGTTTTTAGATCCCAGCATCTGAGTACTCTTAGGATTAAACAACTTCAGGAACTTAGAATCATGGAATGGTTGGAAGGACCTTAAAGATCATTTATTCCAACGGGTTGTCACTGGTAATGCCCAATCACTAATTTTGGAAAAGGTAATTGATTCTGATGATTTGTTTCTGAAGCAGAGTCTTGTTATGTCCTCTCTTCTCTCTATTTGCATATTAGCCCTTCCTTGGAAGTGGAAGTAACTTTTTATGTTTATATTAATGTATTAGTATTTGCCATTATATTTTATATGCATGTTAATACACTATATTAATTTCAAATTAATCACATTAATTTTATATCACACCATTTATATTACATTAAATATTATTTATTTTATACTATATTATTGGCGTAATATTTTTATATTATATTTTTATATAATAAAATATTTTCAGAAACCCATCTGGTGTTAAAAAAAATCGTGCATCAGATATGAACATAACACTCATCAGAATGACATGAATCATTTGAGTCCAGTCTTCTGCTTTGGGAAACAACATATTGTAAGACTTTTCCATAGTAATTTTCAATTAAAATTTATAATATTTGCAATAATTTTATTTTATAATGCAGAAACAGTGTATACATGAGCAGCTGCCAGAAAAAATTAGGAAAGTGCTCACTGTACAGGTTTACTGTACAGGGGAAAGGCTCTAGTACTCAAAAACCACTCAGAAATCCAAACTTTGTGGGAACAAATTGGAAGAACATAAGTTACTTAAACTCACAAGGTATGGAAGAGAATTACTAGGAAGCACTTAATCACCCCCAATATTCATATTTAACCCAGGGACGGCTGTTTTCTTTTGGAGACTCATTTTGCTTCTGGTGAATCCTCACTGGGAAGCAGAAATGAGCAGCAGGAATTGCAATGTGGACTATCTGCTTTCACCACACTGTGATATCCCACATCTCCCACATCAAATCAAGGGAGGTTTTGCCAACAACATCCATGAAACAGTGACAGACTCTGTCACAAGATGAAAGCCTGCTTTGGCACTAAGTTTAGGTGCTCCTTGTGTTCTACTCTCAATAAAGAAATCCTGACTTGGAAGAGTGTCATGTCATTATGTGGGCACTGTGAAACCCAGGGGAATAACAGTGTGTGTGTCCTTGGACGATTTGTACACGGCTTAAAGGAGATGTGAAGATCTGAGGGGCTGTAAGACACATGCTGTGAATCACACAGAAGAGTTGTCTGCTGTAGAGTGGGTGGATTTTCTAGTGTGTTCCCATCCATTCATATCCAAATACTTCCTTCCCATCCCTCAAGGACACCATGGAAGAAGCTGTAGTTCCAAACTCCTCTCCTGCATCACCTCTATGATGCTGCATTGCTCCCATAGCTGCATTTAGGATTGATACTGTCAACATGCTCCAGCTGATACCCAGTTGGTGGATGGGTTTTGGGAGAAATGTCAGTCTTATGAGACATATTTCATTTTTCAAGAAGGATTCCTCTCTCTATTTTCAAAATAAAAATAATTTTTAACTGAAAGAAGTTCTCTTAATTACCTTGCATGACCTTTCAATAAATAAATTAATAAATAGAAAAATCAATAAATTAATCTTCTCTCACTGTTCCAAATACTTCCATGAAAAATAATGGAGCAAAAGGTTTGTCACTCTAAATGGACAGGCAGTATCCCAGATTCAAAGGACAATTTGGACATTATCTAGACCACTGAGACTGAGGCATGTCCAGATCCAAACCATCCTTAGGATCAAGAAAAATCCTCTGTAAGACCTGAGACCTTGATCTGGTGTTTCTTGAATTGCTGTTTCTGTCTTCCCTGGTGGGGTTCTTGGGAGCCCCAGGGACTCCTTCTGAAAGCAAACCTTTCCTAAGACTCTGACAACGCCTTTTCTCTTTCAGAGAAATCAGCTCTGAAATCAGGTAGAAATCAGTTGAACTCCTGGTCTAGTGAAGGTGTCCCTGCCCAAGGCAGAAGGTTGAAACAAGACGATCTTTAAGGTCCCTTTCAACCCAAACTATCCAATGATTCTGATTCTATGGAATTGATCCATTTACAAAAAACTTTGCTTGGTTTAGTTGGATATGACTTTTCAGGGGTAAAACCCACCAATTTTTTCTATTTATGTGGAACTATTCATGGAAAAACTCAAGCATGTGGGAAGACAGACCTTGATTCTCTCTAAAATGTACAAAAGGTGACACAAACACACAAACAGACACACTCCTGTGTTCAACACTAAAATATGAGTTTAAGGTTCTATTTATTCTCAGCTTTGGTTCCGCCTCTGATTCATTTTGGAAAGAAATTCTTCTCTCTTTGCCCTGATTCCATCTTTTCTTGGGAAGGGGATAATCATCCAGGTGAACTTGTTCTTTCAGGAGTGCATTTTGGTTCACATTCAGGCTATTTACTGCAGAAGCTCCAGGGCTTTTTGAATTGTCAAGGAGTAATTGACTGGGAAGAGATATTGGAGCATGTTGTCACTCCTACCAATAAAATCCAGAAGTTGTGGTATTAATTTTGTCTTCTGAAGCTTGAGGGGATGGGAAGGCTTTCATTAAGAGGAGAAGGGATGAGGTGAGGCAGTTATGTGCCCCCATTTGAAAGGTAAATAATCCTGTATGTAACAGTGACAAGTACACAAATGAGAATAATGAATCCTAAATGGACAGAGGCAAGGCTGGTTTGATAGCTTGATGCACACAGTTTTCCTGAAGAAATTTATTTGATCCTTTCCTTATTATATGCATCTTGTGGTTCTTGGCATTATGCTGATCGGGCTGGAGCTGGCAGGGAAAACAGGGATGCAGAGCTCAGTTCAGTTGCCTAACTGGATGCATCCAGTGTGATTTGAGATACCCCAAGGCACTTGAAACATCCACATGGGTTTGGCAGATATGACAAAGGTCCTACAGGATGTGCACATATGGAACTGGAAGCCACTGCCCCAGAGTACTTCAGATTTCTCAAGCTACCCGTGATAGGAAATAATATGAAACAATATATTAGAATTGATTATTATTTTTTAATAATACTGTTCAAAATTAATTAAGAAACTAAATTTAACATAAAATTAGGTTATTGTTATAAAATAATTTTTACTATGTTTTAGCATATTTTTACTATGTTCTAGTTTAAGAGAAAAGGAGGCTCAGGGCAGAACTTATCCCTCTCTACAACTACCTGAAAGGATGTTTTATAAAGATGGATATCAGGATGAATTTCTTCACTGAGGGGTCGATTAAGCATTGGAATGGGCAACCCAGGGAATTGGTGGAGTCACCATTCCTGGAAATGTTCAAGAAATGACTGGACATGGCATTTGGTGCTGTGTTTTTGTTGACAATGTGATGTTCCAAAGGTTGGGCTCAATTTTCTTGGAGGTCTTTTACAACCTTTGTTCTATGTTGAAATAGGTTTGGTCATAGTTACCCCAGAAACCACTGGCAGAACCAAGAGCAATGCCCAGATCCCTCTGAGTGCAGCGTGGAATATATTCCATTTCCACTTCATCCTGTTCTGATCCACAGCTGTCCAGGGCCAGGGAACTCCAGTGTAAAGTGATGCTGCCTCTGTTCCAAACAAAGTCAAGCAGAGGTGGCTACTGAATTCCCTGTGATATTTCTGAGTGTTACCGTGGAAATTTCTAGGGAATTTGTTATCAAACATGTGCAGGGGAACTAAGCCTGGGAGCTGCTGGGTAAGGAATATAAAATATGTAATTCCTCAGTGAAATCTATATGGCCAAAGTGACAGTGGATGGCTCCTCTGCTCTCCTGCTATGTCAGTCCTGAGTGTGACAGGATTCCAGCTCTGTGTCCAGCTCCATCCAGGCTCAGGTCTGAACAAAAGCTAATTGTTGGTTTGAGCAGCGAAAGGGCTTAGAGTAACTTCCACTTAAAACTCCTGAGTAAAGCTTGGAGGTGGGAAGGAGGGATGTGAAGGGAAGCACGAACTGATGCCACATGTGTGCAGGGGAAAGGATGGAGAGGAATCCAGGGGTAGAATTGCAGAGCTGTGTCCTCTAAGTAAAGCTGTGTATCCAGCAGTCACCTTTCCCAGATGGAAAATCCTGGAGGTGAATTCGCCGTTCTCTAATTTTGGTCCCACTTTCATTATGATAGTCTGAGTGGTGGAAAAAAATAAATAAAAAATTAAACCTTCCCCATTTACAATGATCTAATTTTAAGGCTCATTTGACATCAGTTGTTCAGCAGCAGAAGCACTTCAACAATTAAATACAGGAGTACTGCTGGCAGTGGGAATGACAGCAAGCTGAACACTTCCATTAAGCTGGAAATGCCATGGATTTATCCAAGCCTCAGTATTTATGTCCTTCTTGCACATAGTTGAACTAGAAGGTAGAAAAGTATTTGAAAACTGCCAATGCACATCTTGTCATTCAGTAATCAGAATATGCAGGTGGCTCTGGGGTGTCACATATCCCCTTTTTTTTTTGGTAGAATGCAGAAAAAATTTTTGTCACAGTATTGGGTGAAGATTGATGCTTGCTTTTTTCAGCTGCAATAGCAATAGGACTTTCTGAGCAGTGATATAGT
Organism: Lepidothrix coronata; assembly: GCF_001604755.1. NCBI lineage: Eukaryota > Metazoa > Chordata > Aves > Passeriformes > Pipridae > Lepidothrix > Lepidothrix coronata. The sequence goes on from NW_016690328.1 coordinate 1,531,611, forward strand.
ATGAAAGATAAAGCTTGTTCTTTCATACAACAGAATTGCATATTTATTATTTACAGTTCACAACAGACAGGCAACTCCATGAAAGACCTTAATCTCCTTTTTAGATATTGTGGAGCAGAATCATAAAAAATCCGGCTGTTCTGTGGAGGGAAAGAAGAAAAACAGTGAGGAAATGAAGTTTCAGTGCTTTCATTTTAAGCTGCAGCAGTAAGATGTGGAGACTTGCCCGAGGCCCCACAAATTTTCTGTGGCAGGATCAGGAGCTGCAGCCACAGCTCAGAATCCCAAAGTGTTTTCACAGATAATTTCACATATTGGTTCAATACCTGTCTGTTGCCTTTCCTGTGCTCCTGCACACATTGCAGGGACACCTTCCACTAGACCAGTTTACTCCAAGCCCCTTCCAACCTGGCCTTGAACGCTGCCAGAGGTGGGGCAGCCTGCTGAAAGAGAGGCTGAAATACTGTCCAGGAAATAAAACTACCATACATCTCCTCACTGCTGAGGATGAATTAATGACTGAGAGTGAGACAATCACTGTCAAAATATTAAGTATTTCATTGCCCAGTCAAGTGATTAAGGGAAGATCAAGAATGTCACACAATAAAGCAAGGCCCACCTCAGGTCAAGCTGCTTTCCACAACCTGATACTATCAGCTGGGCAGTGGGGGTGGGACACAGTTTTTAATTCCAGATCTAGAGACTGGCTTTCAAAACTTTCTGAAATTCTGCTTTAATCCAAGTTTTGTATGTCTTGCCACCGGTTCAATATATTTGTGCAGCAAGATTTGTTCTAATACTATCTTCCAGCATAAAAAGGTAGACAGCAAGAAATGTCAAGTCCATTTACTGCCCTAGTTTGGATGAACCAATACAGATATCTGGGGTCTTCCTCCCCCTGTTCAGACAGCAGCAGAGGAAGGGAATGTTTCTCTGCTGTCTCTTCCTGGCAAAGTAGAATTTATTTTGGATGACATTATACTCATGTCTGTTCCAAGGAAATATTATTCATATGTACTCACCTTATTGGTCAGCAGAATGGGATGCATAGTGAAATATCACTGAAATTCTGCATAACCTATTTATTGAGTGAAGAATAGGCACAGATCTACTTTGCATAATCCTCTAGAAATCTTTGAACAAAAAAAATTTGAATATAAATTATTCTGAGGCCTACCCAGTGCTATTGTTTAGAGCAGCACTCTCACCTGCTTGCAATGAGGAAGAGAATTAATACTCACAAATCCATGGCTGATAATTTTTCTCTGTCTTTTAAATATTCCATGTTCCCTTACAGGCATTTGTGTCACAGGAAAGCAGGATAATTATGCTGGTAGCTGCTTTTATTCTGCTATGAAAATATCTTTTTTTTTTTTAAACTTGTTTTATGTCATTTAGGAAAGAATTTAAGGAGAAATGAAAACTAAAGAACAGCACTGACTTCAGAATAAGAGTGTCCACAAAATCTGGGGATTAGAATTACTGATTCTGATTTTTTCATAATGCCTGTCTGGTTTTTATGTGCCCAATGTAGGTGTGTTGGACAGGACCCTTATGTCCCTAAATATTTAAGGGAGAAAGGTTAGTTCCTGATCTGCAAACTGTTTAATGCCATTGATCCTGGATTCCTGTAGCACTGAATGAAATAGTAGGGAACACTTTATCCAACACCTTCACTGGAACACAGCTTATGAGATGTTCACACAAGTGTAGCAACTCAAGCTTTCTTGGTCTAATTAAATAAAAATATTGCCTTTTTTCTCAGTATCATTAAAGGCCACCACACTCAGGACTGGTATGACTCTTCTTTGTGATGAGGATCTGTTTTAATATCCTTTCCAAGAGACCCAGCTTCATGAGAACTCGATAATCATGGTTTGTTTCTTCAGGGTTACATGTTGGTGACAGAAAACACACGTGAAACTTATCATATTCTGCTCCAAATAAAACATAATTCTGTTTATTCCATCCCTGTAACAAAGATCAGCATAAAGAAAATCCGTACCAAAGGAAAATATTCTCCTTTCACTCCTTGATGCTGCAGGGAGGGTTGCAGAGAAGATACAGACCGTGAGCCGTGATAACAATGTGACTTCATCCCCTCAGAAGAGAGGGACAGGTGTCAGAGTAGGGAAACTTCAGAGCTGTAACTGCAGAAGAACTGGATTAGATGAAATATTAATTCAGCCCAGAGTTCCTGCCACCAGCAGTGGTCCATAATGTATATTTATGGAAAAACGATACTGCTGAGATAATGCAAGCTGTGTGAACATGCACAAATTCACTCAATAATACCAGTAAAAGAAAAAAAGATTGAACCTCATAGAACTGATAAGGTCTCAACTTAGGTGCTTGGACAACCATGGAAATTGGGATCCTGCTGGCAGTGACTTAAAGCAGGACAACAAAACTCCTTCTGGGTGCAGAGCAGCCACTGGATTCCCACACAGTCCTTCAGGAAGAAACTTTAAAATATTACAGAAATCATAATCTGGAGGATTTAGTCATTATATATTTTCGTTATATATATATATATATATATATATATATATATATATAAAGATTTATATATATATACTTATTCTCTCTATATAAAGATTCATAGATATATATTATTCTATAACATATATGTAACATATATATTATAATATATGTAAAAATAATATATCAATATATATAAAAAATACTATATCATTATATATCATTCAGTCAGGGGAGAATGAGAATATAAGGTAGCTGTGTTACAATTCCCAAGAGATCATGTATCCCTGTTTAAATGCCAAGATGTTAAAACATCAGCCAAGGGATTTGTGTTCTGGGTCTGTGTAGCAGATCAGACCATTAATTCATTACTTTGCTTCTAATGTCAATGGGTAGTTGCTGCCACAGGGCTTGAAAAATGTTGTGTCATGCAAAGTATTTCAGTCTTGAACATGCTCAGGGTTCCTCAGGCCATGTGGAGTCTCAGAAGGATGGAATTCAGGAGCCCCTAAGTGAGCTCAGTTGGTGGAAATGTGTGGTCGTATCTCCCAACATGTCCATCACTACACCTGGTGTGACCAAAAACCTGATGGGAAAATGTCAGTTCATGAAAGTTGGACTATGGACAATGTTTAAGAAGTGCCTTTGATCATCATCATCATCTTAAGGAGCACGTGGCTTTATTCTAGGCATGAGTATGAAGACACTTGTAGCCCAAGATCTCCCAAATAGCTCTTTCCCACAGCTATGCAGATATTTAGAAGTTTGAAACAGATTTTCCAGAAATAATTGTGTGTTTGATTACACATGGGGTGAGCCAACCTGTTTGTTCAATAAAGGAAATGTTACCAAAGTCCTTCTGCCAGTGCATTAAATATTTAATGTCTTCTGCTTTGCTCCTCTGTATCAACAATTTAACCTCCCATTCTCCATTCATACAACAATTTAGCTGGATTAAGAGAATTTGACTGACATCTAATGCAAACACAACTGTAGCAAATAGATTTCTTGGCCACTTTGACACGTGTACTCAAAAGCTTCAGGAATATAAAGCCCGAAAAATATTTGTAAGCAAATGTTTTTATCTATGGATGAAAAAAATGAGCATTAATATTTCACATTGCAAGATGAATATAGCAAATATAGCATTTATTATTTAACCATTGCTTCTGAGTGGAGAGATTATGAAATGTTTATAAACTGCTCTTCATAAAGGAAGTTTCAAGGTATTTTACAAGCTATATTATACAAAATAACAACACGTCCTACTGCTGTTTGGTGTTCAACATGTATAAGTACTGCCAGCCTTTAGCTGGGAAAATAAAGATGTTGTGCCCAATGGCATATACAAGGTGCACCATTTTCTGGGGTCCAAATGTGTGGGGCCTGATTAATACCACAGAATTTTATGGAATTAGCATAATTTTGCCTTTTCGTTATTTTTTTCCTTTAAAATGCAAAAAAAATTAAATTAAGCTTTATGGCATTTTCTTCTTATTTCTCTTCCTTTCTGTTGCAGAGAAATCTCTTCCCTTTTTCAGGCATTTGCTGAAAATGATTGAATATTACTGGCAAAGCAACAATGTTTGCATCCTACTTCCATTGTCTCTTTAGAAATGGTTCCTCTTTTCTTTATCCCCATGGCAAAACAGTAATTTAGATCTCTGAGGTCATAACAGTGATATTCTCCCCTCCCAAAATACTCCAGCTTAAAAATGCTTTCAGATAAGACTGAGGTCAAAAAGACAGTATTTGGTAGAATATTTTCATGAGAAAGTTTAGATGGAGAATACACCACTGGTCTGCAAAGTGCTGCAGTGCAGATACTGCTTTGGAAGCACTTAAAGTGATCTCAGAAACCTGATTGTTTTGTTTTTCGAGCTCAAATTTCTTAACTAGCACCCTGTGTTACTTCCAAATTATCCACCTTTCTGGGAACATGGAGAGGTACCAGGCATGGCTGATGATTTGGAAGATATACCACTTTCTCCAGTGGTTCCAGTGTCAGCACAACCTCGAAGTGCTGGTGAGAGATGCCCCAAATGTCACTTTGCAGGCTGACATATTGGGAAATCTTCCTTGTCCCAACTCAGGCCATTTAATTCTGATTTCCAGCTCACAGTTTTCCTCACAAATAAAGGCTGTTTCTACTTTAAGAAATTATTCAGAGCAGCAGCAGCAGTGGGTATTTTAAAGACCATGTATTTATACTATAGACAACTCAGGTTTTTTACTTAATACTGGATCTAACCCAGTGGTGTGCTCTGAATGCCCACTTACAGTTTGACTGGTACGGGTGAGCCCCAGGCTTCTAATCTGAATTATTGTGAGATCCTTCTCAAAACTTCTCCCCTGCTTCAAACTAAAACACTCCTGTAGGAACACAGACTACTGTGATGGCATCAAACCTCTCCTCTCCTCACTACACAAATATTTTGCTGAATACCAAACAGTGCAAGAGATCTATAGGGTTATCTCCAAGATGTTTTATAGCCCAAATCCAAGCTGTCACCTGGAAGTTATGACAACATATGCAGGTCTGAAGAGGCAGCCATGGTTGTTGTGTTCAAAATTTTGTCTATGGGCAGAGGGGAAGCACACCTCACATATACATTAAGTAAACCCATGAATTTATTAGTAGTATAGTTTACATCTAAACAGTCAAACTCAAGTATCATCATTAGTCTAGTAATAAAGAAGATAATGATGTGGGTTAAGTGTTTTTGTACAGAGAAGGTAACAATAATACAACCATAGAATATCTCAAATTGGAAGGGACCCACAAGGATCACTGAGTCCAACTTCCTGCACCTCACAGGATACCTAAAACTAAACCATAGGACTGAGAGCATCATCCAAAAGCTCTTTAGTGCCGTAACCACTTTCTTGAGGAGCCTGTTCCAGTGACTGACTCTCTTCACCCTCTCAGTGAAGAACCTTTTCCTAGTGTCCAAATTGACCTTCCCCTGAAGTTGCTTCACAACATTTCCATGTGTCCTCTTGCTGGTCACCAGAGAGAGGAGATCAGCACCTTCCCCTCTGCTGCCCCACTCGAGGAAGATGTAGATTGTGATGAAGTCACAACTCAGCCTTCTCTTCTCCAAGTTGAACAAGTCAAACTATCAGCAATATAATTTAAATTGTTAATCCACACACTTATCAGTGTCTACCCCTTTTTCTGCCACTGTGTTAACCCTTCCATGGCTCCTCTGGAGCAACATCCATAACTCTTCAGGCAATAATTCTCAACCTGTATCAGCAGACATTCTATTGCAAGAATCTCAGAAGAGAATAGGCAACCTTTGCTAGAGAAACTGGCAAGACAAAGTAATTAATTCCCAAGGAACTAAAGTCCATCCCAGCTCCTCGCCACATGCTCTGATGAGCTCGACAGCTTTACAAAAGCACAGTCGTGGTAGAAAAATGAGCTCAGTCACCTAACAGGTTGTGGGAAGTTTCACCTCCCGCAAGGCTTTTTGAAGCAAACTCAGAGTGCTGCACACAGGTAAAGCAAAAATAAGATCATAATAAGGTGAAACACTGCAATGGCTGGTGGTTTTCTTGAGGAGACCTTCAGAAAGAGACCAACCATCGCGTGACAAATGTGAACAGTAGCCAGTAACGCATGGCTGGGTGACTAAATGTCTATTGGAGAGAGAGATGAATTATTCAGAGACACGGGATTGTCTGGCTGTATGTTCATGCATGAGAGAAGCATGATGAGCACTCATATTTCATGCTTAATAAAGTGTCTCACTATCACCTTATAGTCAAAATATATTCACACTGCCAAGTATCCTGTGTGTCAGGTTATGAGGAGGCATTTATTGAATAATGCACAAATTTCTGTGATTTCTGTTTTATTTATTTCCTATTTCACTTTGTGAGGAAGAGAAAGAAGAGCAAATAGGATAATTGTATTGATCAATGGATATACAGGAGGTGAACACTCAGTTTTCAGCAGGACAGATGAACCATCCAAGGAATTCTGGAGGCTAAGAAGGGAAAGCAAAGAGCAGATGTGGGAGTTTATGGGCCCCCAGGGCAGCAACAAAAATAAGAGCCATGCAACAGTCAGATGGTGTTAGTGGATCTTACTTCCATCATTAGAATGAGCTCATGTGGTATTTTTCATTCTATGTTTTTAGATTTTAATTTTGATCTGACTCAGGAAAGACCATTTTATGAACTTTTGAACAGACTGCAAAAAAAGGAAAGAGTTTCTTGATTAAAGGGAGATACCTCTGCCTGCCAAAAAAAAAAAAGATCAAAAAAGGGACTTTAGAAAAAAATTTTTAAAAAAAAGAAAATAATCAGAAAACAACAGAGGTTGTCTTTTCAAGAAAAGATTAAATGAATAGTTCCCACCTTGGAATATATATTTACAGAGGCTTGTAAGAAACTGTACCCACATTCCAAGATCTGGCAACTATTCTCATTCTCATATGTAAACAATAGCTCAACTGTTTAACAAGATCACAACCTGAGTATGTGTAATGGATTAATCACTGAGAACAACTCAGATCAAAGGGCAATACACCAGAGACAGACACAAATTATTTTAGCTGTATTAAAATATAAAATAAAATTCGTGCATCAGAAAAAAGAATAGGAATAGAAATAAAAATAGAAATGGGAGTGGAAATAGAATTAGAAATAGGAATCTAGAACAGAGAAAATGTCACCTAAATTTTGGGAATTGTTCCTGATGGGGATCTGAAGACCACAGACTATCTTCACTGGAGAAGCAGTGGCAGTGTAACCACTTGGGAAAGTGAAACAGGAGAGGACCTGCTCTTGAGAGCAACAGGGAGGTGACAGAAAAGCACAGACTGACCCAAAGTGTCTTTTCTTCCCAGTGCAACCACGGCTTTATGGAACAGACTTGCCAGCTGCTCAAAAGCAAAGCACGAGCTAAATCCATCTCAAAAAGCACCAACAACAGGGATAGCAAAACATCAAAGCCCCATTTCAAGGTGATATAAGCAGGAATAACGAAACAGGGTGAGTGCTGGCAGAGCTTCATGGGATGGAATACAGACCATAAGATGAGCAGTTGGCCTGTACAGCAGTGTCACAGCAGTGTCACAGCAGTGTCACAGCAGTGTCACAGCCACCTTCTCCTGGGGTGCTGGGTGTGCAGAGAGTCATACCAGCAACAGCAGCACGACAGGGTGCTTAGTTCAGTATACCTTCCTCCAGGATAGTAATAATAATAATAGCAACAACAACAGCAATAATGACAGCTGTAAAGATTAACAGGTAGTTTCACCCAATTGTGCCACTGCCATTCCTCAAGGCAGCCTGATCTACCATCACCCTGTATGGTGTCAGTGGCACTGGGCAGGATGTAGTGGCAATGGTCTCTAATCTCTACTTGGACATAGAGAATGAACATATTTGAACATGTTCAGTACAGAAAGAAATGCGTTGTTCAGCGTTTTCCAAACAATGCCATTTAAATTCATTCAGATATGGAGGTGACCCAAAGAAGAGGAAAAAAAAATAGCTGTATTTCAATTTCAGTCACAAAACTTCTGTTGCCTTTGCTGACAAAGAGGGAGAAATATGCCTTTGGTACATCCTGTAATTCCTTTCTTTATCTGAATAGAAACCAAAGACTAAGAGAACAATTCTGGTCCTGTAAAATGCCCCTGTCTTCACTAGCAATTGAACTTGTCTCTCTAAATATTTTACAAGACATAACTTTTTCCTTTAATTTCTCTTCATCTTTCAGTTTCCTTCATTATTTTTCTACTGGGAACAAATGCCAGATTTGTTAGAAGTTATTACTTTCCCTGTGGGTCACCTCTAAGCTTTTTTATTGTGTACTTTTTCCTTATTCTGACAGAATATGAGACATTATCAGCTTATTGAGTTCTACCTGGGACTGTAATTGTGATATACATGAGCTGGTACTTCATGCTTACATTGTGCCTCACATTCAAAGATCTCATAGTAATTCAGAAAGAGGTATAAAGTATTAATGACCTGTATAAAAGAAGGGGAAATATAAAATGAAGAAAAGAGTGGAAAGGGAAGTAAATTTTCAACCATATTTTATTTTGGTTCTTCAGAAAGAATAGAGTATTTCAGTTCAGTGGAAAAGAAAATAAAAATATGATTTTGCTTTTGATTAAAAAAAACCAATTTTAAACTTGAAGGACTTTTATGAAATTTTTAATTTTAAGGCACTACTTGTTGGAAAGTCTGCAACCATCTGTTTTTACACATATCATCCAATTCATGCACAAAAGAACATTGTCAGACAGTGTTATTCCTCAGGTTCCACAGATTTTGAAGACTGAATATATCAGAGAATGCACTAAGTCACACATTAAATTTGAGGCAAAAGCTGAACAAAGAATGTAGGACTCCTGAATACAAAAATCAATCTTCTCTCCATGCTACATCCAAGCTGACACACACATTGTTTGCTGCAGCCCCAAGAGATAATTCCAGCTATAGAGTGAAACTCGGCAGCCAATTTTGGAATTTGCTACTTGCAGTCCATTACCTGGTATCTCCTTGAAAAAAAAAAGCACTTAAATATTGACTTGAGATAAAAAATAAAGCAAACATTCTGACCTATTAATATCAACTTTTAAAATCTCTCTGGAAGTCTGTATGAAAAAAAGAATACTACATTTACAAAACTTCGTAATTGTTCCATTATCGACTATTTATAATATTCTGGAGGGCAAAAATGAATATCGATATCCATCAATGTGTTTGTCAGCATGTGGCAGTTTCCCTTGATTTGGACTCTAAATAAAATGCCTGGACAGTGCAAGTGTTTTTCAATGCAAAATCACGTTGATTTCTAAAGCCATCAATTGATAAACTCTGGCTTTTTCTACAAACTCTTACCACGGAGATGAAAATGTTTAGTACCACACAGGTATTGTTGAAGTGATTTTGACAGCATTTCACACCTCATTTGCTGCCACAGTTATTAGATTTTAGTCAATGATCAAAGAGTAAATCGACTCTAAAGGGCTCCTTTAAAGCGCTGAGGCATGAGATTAGAACAATTTAGAAATTATCTTGATCTTTACTTCATCTTGTGCTCAAAGTCGAGGTGCCCAACCCTTCTTCCTACCTTCCTACTCATTTAAAAGGAAACACTTAAGGTTAATACAAGCCTTGAAATGATTTCATTTGTGTGTGACTTCTGGCAGTTGGATTATTCGGAGGGGGCACTTTGACAAAGCAACTGTTTGAATGTAGATTGTCTGTCATTACTTCCAATGACAGAAACCTTGGCCAATCTGGAATGAAGGTTGATGAGCAAAAAGTGCCTTTCCCAAGGATGAAGTCATTAACATTCATGCAACTTATAATAACAGTGAAAACAGAGTTCAGGGAGACACATCCTGAAGACCATCCTGCTATCACCATGATCTGATGTACAAGGACATGCCCTCTCACCTTTTTACACCTGTGTAAAAGTCCTATTGAGTTCTCATAGCTCATGTCAACTAATGCTACAAGTATATAAAATTGCTGCTTCAAAGCCCAAAGTACTTTCAGGATATTCACATCGGCTCCTGCCAGGTTTAGGGTTAAAAACAAAATATACTTCAACAGATTGCTGAGTGTTCTGAACTTTGAATGCATCCAGAGACAAAACAAGAAAGGGTATAATTTATCTCTAGGCACCCACAATACATATGCTGTGTCTTTAGGTGATTTGGGGTTGAATCATGGAATCATGGAATCACTAGAGTTTGGAAAACACCTCTCAGATCATTGAGTCCAACCATTAACCCAGTACTTGCTAGGCCATCACTGAACCATGTCCCTCAGCACCACATCTGCATTCATTTGAACGCTTCCAGGGATGATGATTCCACCACTTCCCTGGGAAGCCAGTTCCAATGCTCGATCACCATTTCAATGAAAATAAATTTTATGATATCTGATCCAAACCTCTCCTGGTGCAACTGGAGGTTATTTCCTCTTATCCTGTCATTTGTTACCCGTGAGAAGAGAATGACACACACCTTGTTACACCCTCCTTTCAGGCTGTTGTAGAGAGCAATAAGGTCCCCCCTGAAGCCTCCTTTTCTCCAGGCTGAGCCCTCCCAACTCCCTCAGCTGCTCCTCATCAGACTTGTGCTCCAGACTCTTCCCCAGCTCTGTTCCCTTCTCTGGACACGCTCCAGCCTCTCAATTTCTTTCTTATCGTGAGAGGCCCTCAACTGAACCCAGAACCTGGGGTGTGGCCTCACCGGTGCTGACAGGGGGACAATCCCTGCCCTGGTCCTGCTGGCCACTCTGTTTCTGATTCAGGATGGAGGTGAAAGTGTCACATGTCTGCTACTTGATTCCTTTCTGGAAGACTCACTCTTTCCTTCACAGTGAGGACAGGCAGCAGTATCAGCCTGGCTCCCATAAATTGAGGGAGACATGTTTGTTTAAACTATCTGCACAAGGGGACAATTAGGCCTCCAGTTTTCTCGCCTGTCTCCCTGTAGATATTTTATATTTCCTGGAGGAATTCCTGCAACTCAGGGCACTTTGTGTCAGCAATGACAAAATCCAGGCTCAAGTCACTGAGCCTCAGGGAAGTTGTCTCAACACCTAACCTGGTTTCATGAATTTGTGTTACCTGAAAATAAAGAGCTCCAAAGTAGCTAAAAATGGTCTGGGAACTCCATTTATCTTTTTTGTAGCACTGATTTGGTGTTTGAGGACACATTTGTTCGCATACAATCCCAAGCCACTTTCTAGGAAAAGTATTTCCATTCCTGATGGTTTGCTGATGGCAAAATATCTTTTATTTATTCTGTAAAAACTTCCCAGTCGAACTATTAGTTCTTTTCCGTGGAACGTAGAAACCATTGGAAAAGTATGGTTTTCATTGTAAAAGCAAAAAAAAATCAAATAAATCCCTTTTTTCACTCTTACAGATTTGCAGGAAACTCTTTAGTTAAATCAATTGCCGGTAATTAGAGCACTACTTCTAACTGTGCCTAAATCAGATTTGATTGGGGCTATTGTGTTAGCTCTTGCCATGAACTGTATTTCATTGCATCTGAATTATTCTGAGTGATCCTCTAATCCCCTCACTTTCCTTCAATTCAGAGATGAAACTTTGCTTTCCACTACTGTATTATCAAAACCTCCTTTCCAGACTAATGCGTTAGCAAGAGTCATTTTTCATTGAATGTTAGGCCTGACAAAGAATTATTATTCTAATGTGTTGGGGAGATTAGCTCATTTTCACTCTCCTTCTGCCTTCCCATTCATCACTCTCCTGCTATTGGGACTTCCAAAATGATTTATTCAGGCAGAAAACTTAAGTATTGTGGAGGAGAGCTGAAAATACACAAATGGCACAGGAAATGCCGTTTCTTTCCACCCCACTCCAATGAATGTGACTCATAAGTGTGTCTCTCTGAATTGCTATAAACTGGGACATTAGGGAGGTCTCTCTTCTTATTCCTTCTCATCTTACTACTAGCATTTCCATAATATATATAAAAGAGATCCTCTCTTCTCTGTCAGGTCAATCAAAACCATCTCTTTACTGTCATATGTTGTCAGCATCAGCCTAAATTGCTGATAACTCACTGTCCTCTAATTAGATTTCAGTTTCTTTAGAGCTGTAACAGAGCTTAAAATATGGCCCTGTTTATCCCATGAGTCATCTGGACAACAGTGCTATGAAGACCTTAGAACTATGAATAAAACTGATGTGTTTATGATGACTTGGAATGGCTAATGGAAATCCCTCGGTTGTATTTAGTTGCCCTGGTCAGTGGTGCTGTGGGACTCTTTGCTGACAAGGAGCTCAGGATTGGAAGCTCTGTCATGAAATCAAATGGAAAAGAAGTCATTCAGGATGATCCAGAGGGACTGGGATGCCATCCACAGGGACCTGGACAAGCCCAAGAAGATGAACCCCATTCCTTGTACTAGAGTTCTTTCATCATCATCTTGAGAATTTCTGATGTTCTTCACCTCCCACAGTAGCTGAGCCACATTTTTATGTACAAATATTTTCACATCCTCATGTTTTGGGATAGGCTGTAAAGCTCAACTTTCTGCTACTCAGTTGCTTCCTATTTTCTTCCAAACAAGACACGTCCTACCTCTTGCTCCACTGGTTTAAGTGCAATGTTGTCACCTTTCATTAAGGTGTTTGCGTAGGAGAGGACAAGGTATTCATAAATTAATTGTGAGGAAAAGGTTTCTTTAGAAAAACCCTCTATGGCTTTTTTTTCAACTTTGCTTTCCTGATTAACTCTGGTGACCTCCTCATTATAACCTGCTGGCTTCTGTGACCTGGGCAGAAAGTCCTGCCACAAGAGTGCATTATTAGGATGGTAGGATCTGTATATTTTGGAGGAGGCTGTAAAGCTCAACCTTCTGATATTCTTCTTGAGGCACAGACTGACTTGGAGATATTTTTAAAAGATTGACAAGGTAAATCCAGATCAGTGTAGTGTTGTAAATCCAAAGTTGCTCACATTTTGAGAAGACATTAGCCTAATTCACCTCCAACCAAAATAGAATAAGGAATGAAGTTCTACATCTCCAGGTTAAGGGGGAAAAGAGGAGAAAACCCTGCGGATTAGCACTTTTCAGGAAATTACAGAATCTGATCATCTAAGAGTTACAGAGAAATTCTTCATGAGTACAAAGGTCTCTCTTCTCTCAGGGAACACTCTTTTGGCATTTGTACATTAGCTTCTGCATTCAGTATTAGAGTCCTACCAGTTTTCTTCCAGAGGCCTCTCTATTGCCACCAGCTGACATCAGAGTGTAGACAACCTTCTTAAATATTTTCTGTAGAGCAAGAAGAGAGGATTCTTTAAGATATTCCAATATCCAGAAGAAAAAGCCTGAGGACAATCTCTTCTTCTTGAATATTTACAACTTGCAAGAAGTTAGTGTAAGAATGGCAGTCAGCACAGAACATGAATATGCTGACCTTTCCCCACATACTTTTTTCTTCTGCTGAGTGATAGACCAACACAGAATAAAGGTGAGCTCCTGTGTTCACTAGATGGTGCTCCAACATTCAGATCCAGGGTTTCTGGGTCTTCCTGGGACATTCAGCTCTCCTGTTCACAAGACTGTTTCTGTGCCTGTCACTGTTTGTAATCACAAAGTTTCTGTGGGCTGGACATGCTCACTCTTTACTGTAGCACAAGCAGAGCATGGCAGAGGAATCTTCTGCAGAGATGCTCTCCAACATCAGCATTAGCAATTTCTCTCAGTTTATCCTGTTCAGGTGAGCGTACTAGTGGTAAAATGTGGCCTTCCAATGCAAGATTTTGGTTTCTCTCCTAATAAAATAAGTCCTAGACACGCAGACAAATGTCTCTTCTGAGGTAGCTACCTCTTCTAGGTAGCTACAGAACCTCCAGTGGTGATGTAGAACGATAAAGTTTTTGTGTTTTCCCCACTTGAAGTGCCTGAAATAGTGTAAAGGATGTCACAACCCACCAGAGAGACATTATTATAGCATGACATAAAAGTTCTAAGGTGTTGCCTTAGAGCAGGGCATGAAGGCATCTGTTGGGTATTTGGGAGTCCAGCAGCTTGTTGGATTAGTTTTGGAGGATTGTACAAGGTTCTGTGAGTTCCAGCTGGTGCAGCCTTTACCATAATGCCTATGGAGCTGCCTATTCCCACAATCAGTGGGAATTTTGGGGGAATTTCTCCCTCTTCTTTTGGGGGAAAATTATTTACTGCTGAGAATAATCCAAGAGTGAACTCACATACAGGATGTGTATCTGGTGAGGGGACCAAGACCTGAGTGGGGAAAAAAAGAGTGTGGAAGTATACTCAAACTTTTGCAGCATGTTGATCAAATATTTGGGAGGTGTGACCCCTTCCATGCAAAAGATGTGCTAATGGCATGGTGTTAATGGTGAGGCCTATGAGGTTCATGCTGAGGTATTAAAGGATGTGAGTTGATGCAATCAGTGCTTACCTGAAGGAAGAGGTACATGTCTGAGACTTCATCTCCTCTTTACTTATGGAACCTATACAAATAAATTACTGTTAAATGTTGTAAATGACATGTTCAACCCAGAATATCCTTATTTTGTTCCAGTTATGACTAATGTAAAATAGCAAATATCAGGCTGGGAGTTCATCATGGTCTTCTCAGGCAAAGACTGTGATCCAGCTCTGCTGGATACAGGATCATAGAATTGTTTCAGTTGGAAAAGACCTCTGAGATCAGAAGTCCACCTGTAAACTCAGCACCACCATTTTCACCACTAAACCATGTCCCCAAGTACCACTCTACACGTTTTGAACATTTCCAAGAATGGTGATTCCAACACTTCCCTGGGAAGCCTGTTCCAATGTCTGAACACCCTCTCAGTAAACAAATTTTTCCTAATATCCAATCTAAAACTCACCTGCTGGGGAGGTTCTATATGGAATGAAAATCACATCAATTCCACCAGACATCAGAGACCAAAATTCCCATGAACTGAGCTCTGAATCAGTATGAATCCGGGCTGCTTCTAATGGCTAGACATGAGATTCTCTGAGAACTCTGCTTTACAAAGGTGAAAATAGGAGCAAGATCTGTTTTACCACTACCTGAACAGACACCTCAATATTTTCTGACTAGAAAATAAGATTGTAGTCAAGCACTGAGGGCTCTCACAGGGTATTCCTTATCTGCCTCCTGTTTCCATTCATTCTGCCCCATTCCTCTCTTTTCCCCTCAAAATGGGGCCAAAGAAAACTAAAGCCTTGCAGTGACAACATGAATCCTGGCATCTGGAAAAGTCCCGATCAGTTCAGAGAACATCCCTGCTGGCTGAGAGAAAGTGGAGGAGTTTACAAATTGAGTGTTTGTGGCAGGGATGTTTTCCTTCCTCTTGCCTGGATTTGGCTGATTAGATCAGAGCACAAACAGAAGAAAGGGAGCACATATAAACTGACCTTGTCATCCTAAGTGGTTGTGGCATTTCCAGGAATGCTCAGCCCGCCCCAGCTCTTTGTTTCAAGCTGCTTTCACTTCTTCTCTGGCAAAAGGTTTCTGCAACAGTAAACAAACAAAGAAACAAATAAATCCTATGGGAAAAGCTCCTTCAATTACCACACAGCTCCCCAACAACCCTGTTCTCCTACCTGCCTTGTTTTAACCAACAAATAAGTATTTCACTGTCTGGTAGAAATGTTTCTACTTGATGGAAAAAAAGGCCACAATCATGTAGTGGTTACAGTTTGTGACCCTGAACCCAAACCCACAGCAAGTGAGGGAGCAGAGCTGAGGTCACAGGTCACACCAAGGTGACATGCCACACTCTGGAGGCAGTATCTGTGTCAAGATATCTTTAATGAACTCAAATATTGGATATTTATTTGCACTGAGTTGGGAAAACTTGATTATGTGTACAAAGAAAATCAGAGCAAGTAGTTCTGGTCGCCCTTCTAGTTGTTACTTGGTTTTTAGGGAATGAAACCTTTCCCTTGTGTCTGCTTTAGCCACTTTTAAAATTAGCATCTTAAACAGCAAAGTTGTGGGATTCCTTAAATATATGTCCTCTGTGACTCCTACAAATCACACAGCCACAGGAATAATTCACCTGTTTTACTGGAAATACTAGTTTAATTTCTATTTTTCCTTAAGCAACTAGAAATTTATATTCTGTGTCTCCGTTCCTCCAAGAAATTAACTTGAGTACCAAAACACTGTTTTTTGGTGCCATTTGAAATGTCTCAGTGTATCCTTCCTGACATCCACTTGCAAACTCAAACTCAAGGCAGCACTGCAGCTTCCATACTCATGTCTACCAGCAGATACCAAGGGCTTTTAAATTGCTTCTAAACATTTCTGTGTAGGCATCTGAATTGCACCCCAGATATGGATGAAGTTTCTTGGAACTTTCAGGGAACTCCAAGACATTGTCTTCAGATGAACATAAAACAAAACCAAAACCAAAACTAAAAAGAAACAAACAAATAATCAAAACACCAAAACAAAGCAGTTAAATTTTCTGCGATATGAGA
Source organism: Lepidothrix coronata (assembly GCF_001604755.1). Classification (NCBI taxonomy): domain Eukaryota; kingdom Metazoa; phylum Chordata; class Aves; order Passeriformes; family Pipridae; genus Lepidothrix; species Lepidothrix coronata. The sequence continues at coordinate 1,548,084 of NW_016690328.1, forward strand.
GCAAGACCTGGATAGACTGGAGAGAGACCATCTTTGCAGCCATTCAGAAAATGCAAGGTTTAGTTAAATTAGAATGTGAAATGTGTAAACAGTCAGCAAGTCACAATCCCATTCACAAATCTTGTTTACCCTCTGTGTCCTCATCTACACTCAAGAAGAAACAACCAGAAAGTTTGTTTCAAACTGCAGAGAGAAAGAGTGCAAATACCCTCCACACCTCAGTCCAGAGATAAATTCTGATTCAAATAATTTTCCTAGAAAGGGAACAGAAGGATTACTCATGGAAAGGAAAGGGTCAGATCCCAAATAGGACTTGTGCACCCCAGAGTTCCTCAGAACACAGCCAAGACACAGTAAGGACCAGGTCCTCACCGAATTCAGTCGTGAGCTCTTTTTAAAAACACATTCAAATGCAAAGTCCATGCTGCTACTGCTGCTCTGTGCCAGAGCACTCCCCCAGGCTCCTGTCTGTATCCTCCTGTTAGTTCATGGGCTTAAAACTCATATCCCCCACTCCAGAAGGTCAGCTAACAGCCAAGGTGGGAAATGCTGTTTTCTGTTTTCTTCCCTTTGAATCCCTGCCTCTTTGGAGGAGTTCTCAGAGTACTCAGCAGTAGTGCTCTGGAGCCTCAGCGTTAAGACCACTGCGAAGGCTTTGCAAAGTCTCAACTCTCATATCATCTATTTGTTCTCTGAGGCCAGTCTTGATTGTTTAAATGCTCCCCCTCTGAGCAGACAATACATGAAGTCAAAATTCAGATCTTAATCAAGCTCAAGGACATCAACGGAAATAATTGGACTGACTTAAGTACCTGATTGATGTGCCGAGCAAAGGGCTGAGAAACCTGAGCTGCATGCTTGAAATCGCTTAGAGATTTAACTCCCTGCTCTCCACTGATGCTAAAAAGGGAAATTTTTATTTCTCGGGGAGCCCTCAGCTGATCTCCCTTCAGGGCTGTCACCTGAGCACAGCCCTGGAAGTGCTGCTCTCCTCTCTGATGTCCCTGAGCTCTCCCACCCATGCAACAAGTTGCCCACATGAAACAGATCAAGAAGTTCCAGTTCAAATGGTTTATTTGATCCTTAGATTTTTTTTTTCTTTCTTTCTTTCTTCTCATCACAAATGGTGATTTAATTGTCTCAGAGGTATTCTACGCTTGGAACAATGTTCTTTAGTAAGATTTGTAATATTGCACTTGGCTCGCTGGGGAGTAATACTGCGAGGGCTTCATGTTCAACATTGTGATGTCTGAATTCCTGATGAGACAGGGGTCACTCGTGGCATTTCTGTGCTCTAATTATGTGTGAGAATTGCATATGCACACCCAAAGTAAAGCAAGTTCTGCTTAAAATTCCTTGTTCTTGTTTTTTTTTTACAAGTTAAGCTTTAATATGAGCTGAATGTGGCATCAGCTCATAGTGAACGGGTTCAATGCTTGGAGATAACACTTATACAGCATTTACCACGTTATTTTCCCTCAGGCACTCTCAAATGATCCATGACTTTATAATGTATGTAAAGTGGTTGGAACACATACACAGACCAAACTATGATTGCTGCCTTGTTATTAAATTTGGGTTATTATTACCACAAGTGCCTGTATTAGTGTTATTAGTAGTAGATGATGGGGTTTATTATGAAAAATTGGTACAAGTTTTAGTAATTGTTAAAACTGCTCCCGTAAGATGGTTTGTTCATCTGTCCATACATCCCAGGTCACAGAATATTTTAAGTCATATTTCATGTATGGGCTTTGTTTTCGCCAAGAAAAAAAATAAGGAAAATAAAAAGGAAGATATCACTTATTCACACTCTGAGGGATGATAAAGATGCTGAGGTGTTACAGAAGATTTTGACCAAACACAGATGTGAAATTTTCCCGTGAACACACCTACCTTTGCATTTTTATGCTCCCATAGAGTTGGAAAACAGCACTCTCAAACATTTTCAGAGGGAGGAGGGTGTCAAATAAGATGAGAGAAGTGGTTTATGTCCAAACACCTCTCGCAGTGAATAAACCCGTATTTAAAATTTCATTTAAATTGTGTCAGTTCCCATTTCTCACTACCATTTAATTCCTAATGCTCTTCAATTTGCCACCACTGTGCTCCCAAAATTTATCATTTTTTTCATCACTGTGTTTTTATACCAAGCATGGAAATATAACTTTGGTTCAGAGATTGCTTGTCGCTTGTCTTACAGAGAACAATCTCTCCATTGCTGTGCTTGATTACTTCTGATGAGACTTGGGCTGGAGTGAAGCAACCTCACTAACATCCACTGCAGGATATTAGATTTACATTTGTCCAGGATTAAATTGAGTGATTTTTTTAACCAGTATCAAACTCCAGGAGACACTTGGCCCTGGTAAGAGTAGCCTTGGTCTTTCAAAGAAGTCAGGTGGGAGTTAGATCAATTAAAAGAAGTAGAGCCATATCTATACCTTACTAAAGAGACTTACATTATTATATTAATTAATAACTCAATTATGAGGAAAAAACCCAATATTTATCCTGTTATTTGTTATGACATTCATTCACTAAATTACCAATTAGGCATTTGCTTGATTCTGCTGGATTTCCAGAGTGGCCTTAAACATGGACTGGAAGAGGAATTCTTTCCTGAATCAATTTGTATCTCCGCCTTTAAAAGAAATCAGAATTGGTTGTACTTCACTTCTCCAGGGCCAAGGATTCAAAGGACAGAAACATGTTCAGATCTGCACATTTCATGGAAGCTGTATTTCCCTTACTAAAACCTGTAAAGTCATAACATCTGGAAAAAGAGAAACTACCTTCTCCTATATCTCTCTGCACATGTTACTTGAATTTTCAAATTCCTGCTATTTTTTAAACCCCTCCCAAGTAAGGTCTCTGTATAACACTGGCAGCCCATGGCTTGGACAGGGGCACTCTCTGCTGGGTTAGGAACTGGTTGGAGGGCCGGGCCCAGAGAGTGGTGGTGAACGGTGCTGCATCCAGCTGGGATCCAGTCACTAGTGGTGTCCCCAAGGGATCAGTGTTGGGTTCAGTTCTATTTAATATCTTTATTGATGATCTGGATGAGGGGATTGAGTCCATCATCAGCAAATTTGCAGATGACACCAAGCTGGAGGGGGGAGTGTTGATCAGCTGGAAGGCAGGAGGGCTCTGCAGAGGGACCTGGACAAGCTGGAGAGCTGGGCTGATTCCAACGGGATGAGGTTCAACAAGGCCAAGTGCCGGATCCTGCACTTTGGCCACAACAACCCCCGGCAGCTCCAGGCTGAGGACAGAGAGGCTGAAGAGCAGCCAGGCAGGAAGGGACCTGGGAGTTTGGATGGCCAGGAAGCTGAACAGGAGCCAGAGTGTGCCCAGGTGGCCAAGAAGGCCAATGGATCCTGGCCTGGATCAGGAACGTTGTGGCCAACAGGTCCAGGGAAGTGATTCTACCCCTGTACTGAGCTCCGATGAGGCCACACCTGGAGTGCTATGTCCAGCTCTGGGCCCTCAGCTCAGGAAGGACATGGAGGGACTGGAGCAGGTGCAGAGAAGAGCAACAAGGCTGGGGAAGGGTCTGGAGTACAAGTGATGTGAGGCTGAGGGAGCTGGGGTTGTTCAGCCTGGAGAGGAGGCTCAGTGGAGACCTCCTTACTCTCTGCAACTCCCTGAAAGGAGGAGGAAGCCAGAGGGGGGTGGGTCTCTGCTCCCAGGAACCAGCAGTAGGACAAGAAGGCTCAGTCTTAAGCTGTGCCAGGGGAGGTTTAGGTTGGATATTAGGAAGAAATTTTTTACAGAAAGAGTGATCAGACACTGGAATGGGCTGCCCAGGGAAGTAGTGGATTCTCTGTCCCTGGAGATTTTTAAGATGAGACTGCATATGGCATCAGTGCCATGGTCTGGGAACCATGGCAGTGTTGGATGAAGGGTTGGACTTTATGTTCTCAGAGGTCTTTTCCAACCTGGTTAATTCTAGGATTCTATAATTCTATGATCTACCAAACCACTCCAAGGGTTCCTATGCAAAATCCCTGACAGCCTTGTGGGCTGCCACTGTGATTGATGACTTCTTAGGCACAAATGACTCCTAAAGAGTGTTCTAGTAAAGAATTACATAGAATCATAGATTCATAGACTCTTGAGTTAGAAGAGACCCACAAGGATCATCGAGTCCAACTCTTGGCCCTGCACAGGAACATTCCCAAAAGTCACACTGTGTGCCTGAGAGCACTGTCCAAATGCTTCTTGAGCTCTGTCAGGCTTGGTGCTGTGACCACTTCCCTGGGGAGCCTGTTCCAGTGCCCAACCACTCTCTGGGTGAAGACCTTTTCCTTAATATCCAACCTAAACCTCTCTGACGCAGTTTCATGCCACTCCCTCAGGTTCTGTCACCAGAGAGAGCTCCTGGTATGGTTTCCCCTCTAGACCCTTCACCATCTTCATACAGAAGCACTTCCCATGTAGAAATGTCTAACATCCATCTCTTCTGGTCTATTCATCTAAACTTTTAGGAAGTTTAGATGAATAGACAAGCAAAGACTGATTTCCAAAATTATGCCCCACTTCAGTGGTCTCTGTCCTTTATTGTGTTGTGTGGAAATGGCAAAAAGAGAAGCAGAAAAATACAAACCTGGGATTAGGAAGAACTGAGCCTCCCTGCTTTTTCCTGTGTGAATTTTACCAACTCATTTTTTGATTTTGCTCGTGAGTTTGTACATTTTCTTCCACAAGACACTACAGAGCATTTTACTGTTGCGTATTAGTTGGTTGCAAAGTTTTGTGCTGATCTTACAAGTTGATAGTAATTAAGAGAAAGAGCAAAGGAAAAAGTGAAAGAGAAATTATAGGAAGAAATAAAGGGAGAGGAGGAGAAGGAGGAGAAGGAAGAGGAGACAAGAAGGCAGGAAGGGAAGAACTTTCATAATGAAGTTCTTCAGTAATTTACTTCTGAAATGATTTTTCCTTCTGAAATTTACTTAAAGACTCACCAACTCTAAACCAACACTAAACCAGATGCTTCTATTGGAGTCAAATAAAAATGTTCTGTGAAACCAGGAAGCTCATTTTGTGAGACTATTTAACAGCAAAGCCTTTTCTTTTCATGAGTCTATTTCAATGTTTCCCTATTTTCCAATATTTTAATCTTGACTGGAGAATTAAGAACATTTGTTCTCACTGAACTCTATGAAATCTTTGAGGCACCCAGGCAGAAAAATAAGGCTCTGTAAGTCAGCTTTCTCCTTATGTCTTACCTCTCAATACAGCCTGCACATTAAATTGTCAGAGGTCTCTGAAAATATTCCCAGCTAGAGTCTGGGAAAGTGTTTATTTTTATTCCAGGTGCAAGATGAGTCCCTTTTACCTTAATTCAACTGGAACCTGTGTTACTGTCCAGGTGCCTCACTTTGTTTCAGCAAATCTCATCCGCCCAGAAGAAACTTTTCATGGTGAAACACTACTTTTCATAGGATGAATCACTACACGATAAACTGTAGGAAGACTTTAAGCTTCCACAGGATTATTTTTGCAGAGAGTAAATCAGTGCTTTCCAGCCTGTTTTAATTTCCCATCCCCAGCTGTATGTGTGACATGTGCCCACCATGCCACTTCAGAAAGTGTTGTATTTTCTGCCCCAGTGCCTTTTTAACATTTTTCATCCCAGCAAAGTCAGTGACTGTCCAACAGATGCTGCATCAGGGAGAACTTGAAACCTCTATTTGTTTCTTATAAACCAATAGTCTGGAAACCACAGGAGTTCCAAATAAGGATTGATGTGCTGTACAGGCTGGCACAGAAAGAGAAATGGCCTTGTATCAGGAACAGGAAAACATGGAATGAAGCAGAGCAGCAGAAGAGACACTTTTTAGAGAACTGGGACTGAAATACAGTGTTATATCCCTCCCAAATTCTTGCATTGGCCTGGAGCTCTGACCACTCGAAATTTTGCTAATCAGATTTTACAAAGAAAAAAAAATAGTTATCAGCAAATATGAAGGAGACATGGGGGTGAAGGAGGAGTTTCTTTTTTAGTAAAATATGCTTACTTAAAAAAAAATAGTCCAATGTCTAGCTCTTGCTGGAACAGAGATGTTTAGCTGTTTCTCCATTTCTATCTGGCTGATCATAGGAAAATAGGTTTTCCTGTGAGAGATTTTATAGGATCATAGAATGCTTTGAGTTGGAAGGGATCTTATAGGTCATAAGGGGCTTGGAACCTTCTGCTATCCCAGGTTGCTCAGAGCCCCATCCAAACTGGCCTTGGAGAGTTTCAGGGATGGGGCATCTACTTCTCTGGGCAAGCTGGTTGAGTCTCTTCATTTGCAGGAAAATGAAAATAATAGTAAGGATAATTAAAAAAATACTACCTGTTATCCTGATTCATCTGGAGATGGAGTTCTTAATATTGGAAAATCTGGAATTTATCCCAAGGATCCCTTTCAGATTGAATCATGGAATCATGCTATTGCTAAGGTTAGAAAAGACCTTTTAGTTCATCAAGTCCAACCACTAACCCTCACCCTCTTCCCCGCTAAGCTGTGTCTACCACTAAGCCATCTCCTCAAATGTCATCTCCACACATTTTTTGAACACTCCCAGGGATGGTGACTCCACTCCTTCCATGTGCAGCCTCTTCCAATGCTTTCAATGCTTTCCATGAAAATGATCTTCCCTGGCACAAAATGAGGGATCAGGGTTCAGGAAGTGTTGTAACTCTCAAGCCTGGAAGTGTGAACTACCCTGGCCCTGAGGACTCCAGGGTGCTCAGACACTCAGCTGTGAAGGCTGCAGAGGTGAACAGAGGCAGAGCTGGTCATGGGGACCTCATTTCTGTGTTGGAGGAGAGGGGAAGGACATTTAACAATTAATGTTATAATATTAAGGGAAAGAACCCAGAAAGAGGTAAAGCCAAGGCTGTGTAGGAGAAATTAAAGTCTCTCCATCTATCATGGCAGCTAAGACAAAAAAAAAAAACAAATCCAAATTACATGTATGACATAAAAATCTAACAGCAGAATTATACATAAAACAGTTATCCTGTTTTCATGGATTGCTCTAGTAGAGCTTGGTATCTTCTAGATCTCATGTATAATCAGAGAATCATTAAGGTTGGTGAAGACCTCGAAGATCATCCAGCCCAACCATTAACCCAGCACTGCCAAGGCCACCGCTGAATCATATCCTCAGGTGTCACACCCATACACCTTCTGAACACTTCCAGGAATAGTGGTTCCACTGCTTCCCTGGGCAGCCTATTCCAATGCTTGACCAGGCTTTCAGCCAAGATATTTTTCCTAATATCCAATCTAAACCTCCACTGGTGCAACTCAAGGTTTTTCCTCTCATCCTGTCGCTTGTTACCTGGGAGAAGAGACCAACATTCCCCTCCCTACACCCTCCTCTCAGGTAGTTATAGAAAGTGAGAAGGTCTCCCCTGAGCCTCCTTTTCTCCAGGCTGAGCCAACCCAGCTCCCTCAGACTTGTGCTCCAGACCCTTCCCCAGCTCCACTGCCCTTCTCTGGACACATTCCAGCCCCTCAATGTCTTTCTTGTAGTGAGGGCCCCAAAACTTAAATCAAGATTAGAGTTGTGGCCTCACCAGTGCCCAGCACAGGGGGACAATCACTTCGTGCAGCAAACACAAAATGCAGTGAGGGATTTCCAATCAACTTGAAAATGTCCTGTAAGGACAATGCCTACCCTCCACAGCCTTGTTTGGTAGAATTCTAGCAACCAACTGCAAATAAAGCCAGTTTTGACTTTTAAACACGTTCTTGTGTTTAAAACACAGACTTACACACACATACCATTGGGCAGGAGGCCATGAATCTTGTTTAGTGGGTGGTTATAGTTGTATGTAAAGAGTGGAGATTAAATTAAGCATTGGAGGAAGGTAGTGCATCTTTTCTGGGCAATTACACATACCTTGTATAATCTAATGAGCTGTTACTGGACCCTAATGGAACATTTAAAGAGAGTTATTGTATTTTTTCACAGTTTGCTGGATTGGAGAAGTTAATTGATTTACCAGGAAAAATGCCTCTCCCTTTCCCTGGACCCCACCTTCTTTTAAAACATACAGAAGTCAAAACACAGGAAGGAGAAAGACTAGAAGGGGTAGTAATTAAGTACAACATCATAAAAAAGGATCAGTTCCATGACATCTTCCCTGGTAGCAACCCACAGTGACAACAGCAATACTCAGTTCTGCAGTAGCTCTGTAAATCCATAGATTCCAAAGTGCTTTGCAAGGAGGAAAATACAGAGCTTTGTCTTCTTTCAGCCTGTCATTAAAAATGTAAAAAAGGCCCCTGTAATATTCAAATGCAATGATACCAAAGGTTTTTCTTTTATTATTCCACTGCTTTTGTAGGACTTATTAAACCCCAGAAAACTTTCAAGCAGTATTTAAACTAAGTTTTGGAAGTACATTTTCCCAATAATTTTGTGCATCATATGTACAATATATGGAGCCCCAGAGTTCTTTTGGGACCAGGATTTGGGCTCAGATTAATAAAGATTGGTAACTCCTTGGACCACTTACTTTTATATAAATATAAGTAATAACTTCCCTTGAGTTAAGTGGAGAAAACTAGAGCTGGACCCTCACGTGAAAGCAGAAAAAAGTCATTTCCCCAGATTGTGCTCAATCTCCTACAGTCAAAACTGCTGTTTCTAGGACAATTAATTGGATTGATAATTTCAATCAGATGTTTTGTGTGGTGGCTTCTGCATGTTATTCAGGTGGGATTCAGGTTCTCCCAGGGCTCCACTGAGCCTGAGGGCGTCCTCTCTCAGTATAGACAGTGCAAACCTGTGTGATGTCACTGGCTCAGCTCCTGTTTTGTGGGCAAACAAAGGAGTTCACATTCAAAGTTACCAGTGAAGTGCTTTCATCTTGTCTTTTCTTTCTTTTGCTTGCTGTGATTTCATTAAATCAGTGGGACAGGGCCTGACAGCAGAGGTGTGACAGCTTTCAAGCACTGCTGCAAAGGGGATCTGTCAGCAGCTCCAAGGACAGCTGGGATCACTCCAGACCACTGTGAGTGGCTCTACAGAGAAACACCTCCCAGAGGGGCTGCCAGCACCTCAAAGCAAGTCTAGAAATCACAAAGTGGATGCCAAAGACAAATATGTTCTTTAGAAAAACTGTTGTCCCTGAGAAAGCCCTGAATGTCAGCGTTGGAAACCAGCAGGCGAAGTGACTCATTTCTTTCCAGTTCCTTTTCACTGTGCAGGTTAAAGCAGGGAGGCATTTCCAGTGTGACACCTCAGAGGCTGAAATGTTGAGTTTGAAGTGATTTTGCTCCTTACAGGAGTCAGAATGACAACTGGTTTGGGGAAGGGCGGGAGAAAATCCTTCTATCTGTCCTTGTGTCATCCTTGGTTTTGCTTCTTCCCTTTCACCACAAATTGTTCTAAGAAATTATGAAGATCGTTAAGTTCAAGAAGTTACCATTTCCCCTAGAAAATTATAATTCTACCTATAATAATGCAGCTTGTCCTGTTCCAGTTTAAGTTGCATTTTAGATTGCTGGTATTTTGTCTAAATTTCTCACTTGGGAAACATTTTTCTTACAACTTATCTACCTCCAATATTCCTAGAAAATTTGTAAATAACTGTTCATGTATTTCTGAGACACTTGTTCAAACCAGGAAAAGGGACATTTCCGAGGACACCAATGACATGATTCTCATATTCTCTTGATATTTGTCCTCTCACATTTCCATGAAATACAGGGAATAGACATAGAAAGCAGGAAACTTTGTTATATAGGAGTGGGGAAAACAAACAAACAAACAAACACACAAAACAAACGACGATGAGAAAGACTGGGAAGAATTAAACTGAATACATCCAACAGTATGGTGATGAAGGGGATGGTGAGCGGGGTGGAGACATAAAGCTGGAACACACTGGAAGTGAACCCAGTTTTGGAAAGGATGAGTTGCAAATAAGAGGTCCAACAGAGGCTAATTATCAGGGTGAAATAGCATCTGGTAGGATAGAGGGGACTAAGACGGGCAGATAACAGGATGAGGGATGCTGGGGAGGAAGGGGAATGAAAAACTGAGAAAATTCACTGGGAAGAGAAAAAACAGATTAAGCCTTGATATGGAAATGGGGCATTGAATTTAGCAAGGGGATAGGAGAGAGACAAGGAACTGAGCCAGAAAGGAGAGATAAAGACTAATTAGGAAAAAGAAAGACAAAAATGACAAATAACAAGTCTGACAAAAATAGGAGCATCACCAAGCCCCAAGATCAGGGAGATGCAGGACAGATGTTCAGTATGTGTTTGCTCAGCAATTCTGTACTGCTTCAAAAACAAACCAGGGACTCACATTCTAAAAAGACATGAAATTACTATAAATGAGGCACCCTAAAGCCATGCCACAGATACCTTAATGAGATGGATCTCATTTGTTGATGCTGTGAGGGATGTCCATGTGATCAAGACGTGCTCCTCCAATATATCTTCACTTTTGGCCTGTGAGGAAGTTCTATCCTGCAGGCATTTTAGGAGTTTGGTTATTTGGGTATTTCCAGATATTCCTCAGTGTGTCTGATAACCAGGGAACAATCCATCCAGCTCACTTTGAGTCCAGCAAGTTCGCTCTTATCACAGAAACATAGAGTACTTTGGGTTGGGAGGGACCTTAAAGATCATCTGGTTCCAACCCCCTGCCGTGAGCAGGGACACCTTCCACTATATCAGGTTCCTCAAAGCCCCATCCAGCCTGGCCTTGAACACTTCCAGGGATGGGGCATCCACAATCTCTATGGGCAACCTGGGTGACTGCACTGACACCCCTATAGTAAATAATTGCTCTAATTTCTAATCTAAATCTACCCTCCTTCAGTTTAAAGCTACTCCCTCTTGTCCTATAACTATATGCCCTTGGGAAAAGTCTCTCTTCAGCCCCCTTGTAAGTCCCCTGGAGGTGCTGGAAGGTGCTATACGGGTGTCTCTCTTCAGGTGTTACTCAGTGAACATCCACACACCCCCTTTCTCAGGCAGAAATGTGGTGCCTCCATCCATTCCCCGATACACAAAACCACTGAAGCCTGGAATTCCATAAAGGATATTCTTCTTTATCCTATACAGTCGTCTTATCCTCAAATCAACTCTATTCATTGCATTAACTAAGGCAGCAGTCCCCTGGAAATGGAAAACAGGAGCATATGAGTGAAGACAGTATCACACTGAACACAGCCTGCAAGGGGAAGATAAAATATAATGAGCAACCTTAGAGTAATTCAGGCATTTCCAAACTTCAGGGTACTAATTTTAAACTTTAAAAATGTTATTTTCTTATTGATTTTTTTTCTTTTTTCTTTTTTTACTCGGGGGAGGGCGTGGTTTGTGTTTTGTTTTTGGTTGGTTTGTTTGGTTTGTTTTTTTTTTTTCTCCTTGTGGAGAGCACATGAAAAAGGACATTCAGCTGCATTTCTGGGGGTGTGTGTCAGTAGTTCATAGAAACAGTGCCATCTACTGACATCAGAACAGGTCACCTTCTCCTTCAATTACTTAGGATCACTGCTGATGGATCCCTTGGAGGAATTTTTGACTATTCTGTTCTCAGGAACAGACTACCTGCTTTAGAGAGTGGGAGACAGGATGACTATTCCACTTGAACCTTCTCATAGCTATGGAAATCCCTGACTCAGATTCCAAAATCTCTGTTCTGCTTCACAAGAAACTTTACTTCTCTCTCTTCTGGCTTTGCATCCAAACTTTTGAGTTGTTTCAACATGCTCTGGAGACATAACTCAGCTTCCACTTGTTGGTGATTTCAAAAAAGGGGATTAGATGTGGCATTTTGTGATGATTTAGTGGACATGGAGATATTTGGTAGAAGATTTGACTTGTTGATCTTGTAGGTTTTTTCCATCCTCAATGATTTTATGGAACCTACTCTGCACAGTTGTTTGGGTTATGTCCTTTCCAGAGATATTCCTATTTCCAAGAAAGCAGGGAAAGAGGAGAGAGAAATAGGCCATAAAATAATGGTGCCAGACCCTTCAGCTCTGAGGACAGAGTATACAACCTCAATGGCAGTTTCTGCCTCTGCCTGGCCAGCATTTTTCATGGAAACATAGAATGGGTCATAAAGTTCATCCAGTTCCAACCCCCTGCACTGGGCAGGAACACCTTCCACTATCCCAGGTTGCTCCAAGCCCTGTCCAATCTGACCTTGGACACTTCCAGGGATGGGGAATCCACATCTACCAGCAACAGTGAAGTCAGTCCATAAACACAAGCTGGTAGCTCCAGGGGATTCCAGCTTTGCTTTATGGCTGCTGCCTGCAAAGACAACAATTCTTAGAGTGACAATTCAATCCAAGCTTGGATCACCACCCACCAGTGAGGATGTCTGCACTCCTGACATGAACTCTTCCACAAGGACTTGGAGAAGGGGTCAGTTCTCCCACACTGAGGAAAATTGAACAGGAAGAAGTTCCAACGCTATTGAGTGCAGGCACTGCGTAGAGAAACGTGCCCAAACTATCCTTGTTACTGCCCCTCGTTTGCCATACAAATGAGCAGCATTTGCATAAGCAATAAAAATGTAATTAAAAGCCAGCAACATATTAAACTCACATCAAAATCCTCAGGAATGTTGCTGCCATTGGGCAAACAGGAAAATACTCTAACAAGATACCAGTAGTTAAAAGCCAATTAAGCATGCCTATTAGTTGTCCATTATAAGCACTGAGCTCTGTAAATAAAAAATATTAATTGCCACAGGCCATGTTGTTGACTGTCAAATAAATTCATAAATATTTTTTACAGCATTCAATGGTAGTTAAGCATGCAGTTCATGTATTTACTTTGTTAAAAATAAAAATAAATTTAAAAAGAAGAAAGAGAAAAGAAGCTTCTGAATACCTTCAGTTTGAAATTATTATAGAAAACCAAATTCCATTGTGTTGTTATCATTAACTTTGGGTCTGATTTGAAATAATTATATTTCCTGGACCTGAACTAGTATCTGTGTATTGCTGAAATTTAGTTTAATTTTCTCCATCACTCCCACCCTGCATCTATTTTTCCTTTTTTTTTAAACTCACCCTCTATGGAATAATTCATTCTCTATTAACTAAAACTGGAGAATTGTGAGGGTGATAATTACCTGTGGATATCTTTGGTGAGTTTTAAATGTGACCTTTCCTTTTGCATGTCTGACTTGGAACACCTTAAAAAGACCTGATTTTCTTAGGGCTACTGTGTGGTACCTTTCGAATTCAAACTCCTTTGTCACATCTCTGTCTGAATACCCCACTTTACAATGGAGGGACACAAAAATCACCCACAGCTTCCAGAAATCCTGGTTTCATTGATCCTTCAAAGCCAATGTAAATCCTGACAAACAAATGACCTCATTTCCCATGGCAGGGAGGATTCAGAAGTTCATTTAACCAGCAGTGGTGAAAGTTCAGTCCTTTCAAAACCAGGACACGTATTTTAGGTGACTGCATATGGATTTCAGAACTATTGAAGGAAATTTGGGCAAAATACCCTCCCCATTGAAAAAACAACCTTTAGGACTTGTAGTACAGTGCTATTGAACTAGATCTGGGAAAGCTCTAATTATCTCTACCGGAACTTAGGGCTTTAAAAACCCAAACCATTAAAAAAGCAGTGATCACAGACACACTAAAACCCCCTTTCACAACCCTTCTAACCCAGACATTTGCAAAGTCTGCCAGATATTATCCCTTCTCATTAACTGGGGAAAATGAATGACACGAAGTCTGAAGAATTTGTGCAAGATGACACAAGGAATCCTACAAGTGGCATTACTTGCCTTGTTATCCCTCAGCCTCCAAGACACCTGGTAGTCTGAGCAAACCACAGAGGATCCTGCCTCTGTCAGGTGACAGTGCCAAGCACTCCCCAAAGGAGGGGACTCCCAGCATCCCTAGAAGTGTCTAAGGCCAGGTTGGACAGGGCTTGGAGCAACCTGGGACAGTGGAAGGTGTCCCTGCCCATGGCAGGGATTTGGAACGAGATGATCTTGAAGGCCCCTTCCAACCCAAACCATTCCATGATTCCATGATTAAAGGTGAGTGTCCAAGGTACATAGAATGAGATGTTTGTCCTCACCTTAGTTATACCTCAGCTAAGGACTTTCCAAGGCCTGGCCTCCAACCCTGATATCCCCTCAAACAGTCTTACCATGCACACATACTAAACTCTCCAAGCCTTCAATATGGTGCCTACATCCAAGCTCCCAGATAGTCCTGGACTGGGCTGACTCTGGAGCTCTGCCTTGCTGTTATTTAGAACACTGTGAAGTAGATGAGACCCAAAGGTTGCCAAGGACTCTTGAGATCAACAGTGTTAATGATATATTTCACCTGCTTGGGTCAGTGCCCAAACACTGTTAAATTTCCACAGCCTTTGTGTCCTGACCGGTGTTATCCTTAAGACTTCATAAATCCTAAATCCTTTTAGACTGCAGTGACAATAAAAACCTAATAAATGTGTTACTGGATATAAATTTCCATATCTTGATTGTTCCAAATATTAGAAGGGGTTTTAGCCTATATAATTTTGAAGCACACCACCAGTTCATTGCTGCAATATGGTGAAATGACAGGGTGTATGATTTTCCTTTCCACTTGTGACTTTGCAAATCCAAAGCCAATGTGGATTTCATAGTCCCAAAAGGTCTCTGACCTAACAACAATAGAACAAATAGAGCAGTGTTGGTGATTTGAGATTGCTTCATTTTGGAGAGATGTCTCTATTAAAGTTGGTATTATTTTCTTTACATAATTTATGAGGAAGAAAATATATTTAATGTCCTGGGTACATCTGCAATTTCCTAAAACCAGGTGAAGTTAATCCATGGCATACACAAATAGTTTCCTTTATGCTGTAGTTTATTCATCTCTAAATGTTTCTGACAACTTTAGTTTCGACATCCACTTCTACATTATTCTGAACAGAGAACAAACGACAGGCTTGAAAGGCTTTGTAGAGTACACAGAATAAGAGAACAAGAAGACAAGGCAGAGGCATTGTCATTCCTGACAAATAATTCAGAGGAGCCACTGTGCAGTGATGTCTTGGGGATTTAAAAAGCTGTTCTTAACAAAGGTGTGGTAGATACCCACCCAAGGCATTCACTTCTTTAGTACTGAGTATGAGCAGTGAGTTATTATGGACTTTGCCCATGGTCTTTCCCAGTATATTTATTCTCTACTCATTGGCATTTATCATCTCATTGACTTTTCCTTCCCTTCAGAAAGATCTTTTATGAGCAATTCATATCCATTCATATACATATTTTGCTCATAAAATTAAGAAGGTGGACTACCAGTATATTTTAAGCCTGACTTTGAACTCCCTAAAATCCCTGTGTTCTTCACTGGAGGATATGTACACCAAATGCCATATTACAGCTCCAGTAACATCCACTAGTGAAATTAGGCTGTACCTAACTGGGAATGATCCTGCTAAAAGAAGCCAGAGGTGCTGCATTCACAGCTATGGTTGGAAATTTAGGCCTTCATTTCTTCCTCCTATAACTGAATTTCTTTCCATTTACTACATAGCCAGGAGATTCCCAAGAAGAGCAAACAGACCTGCTGATAGCATCTCATGATGTGTGTGTTTTCTGTCAAGATAATAATAAAAAAAATTACTGTGTTAATTTCTCTTCAAACATCCTATCTCACCTCTAATTGAAAATGAAGATGTGTTCGCACATATCTGGAGTAATTAAAACCCTTTGGCTTTTCCTTATCTAATTAATGAAAAAAGGGGAAATCAGAAATTGCAAATTGGGCATGAAAACAAACAAAATTTAATTAGGGTTTTGCGTGTGTGTTTGTGAAGATCATATAAGAGAATATGGTTAAAGGGAAATTTTAGTAACTGCTTGCAGGTGCTTGAACTATAATTAAATTTGTGAATTAAAATGTTGCAAAGAAATTTTTAACAGTTGTGTTGCGAAAAGGAAAGTCAATTGAGGAAACAACAACAGAAAATAAACCAAATGTCAATGTTTGGCAGTATTTGACCTTTGAGAGGAGTCCAATCAATTGCAGCTATCATTTCACATTTCCCAATTTAGAGAGATGCATTATTTTACCATGATGACATTTATTTAATTGCAGAATGTTTCTCAGCCCTCCTGAAGGCAGCAAAACTCAAATATATGCAAAAACTAATCCCCCTATTCAATACTTTCCTGAACAAGGATTTAAGCTTTTATTGAAGAGTTTTCCCCTCATTTTATAAAACATTTCCCAGGTAAGCAGCTGCAACAGGCACATATTTATGTATTAAGGAATTCAGACACTCTTTTGTTTCTGCTGCTTAAGATGCACAAGTTTTGTTGTGCTCCCTTCAGCACTGCAGTGCCAGACTGGTGTGTGTGCTGTACTATCATCTTTTTGTTACAATTAGTGACTAAAACATGTATGTGTAAATATTTACATATAAGGAGATATACAAAATAAAATTGTGCCTTCAGGCCACGTGGAATTTGTACAGTTTTGGGACTTTACATGCAGTGCTGAAGGGAAAATCCAAAATGCACAACAGTCCAACTTCAGAAAGGTACTTAAGTTGTTCTGTTCATTCAGAAACCAGACTGAACTGGTTATTCAGGTTATTTAGGCACATGATGGGATTCTTGAGGTTGTCCTGTGCCAGGCAAGGAGCTGGACTTGGATGATCCTTGTGGGTCCCTTCCAACTCAGGATATTCTACATCTCTATGACTCTATGGTTCCATTGATTGTTAAGGAATTGTAATAAGGTGCAAGGAGCCAATTGATTGCTCAAGTGTAAACACTGTGCTCCTCATTTAAAGTCTAATAATTTCCCCAATCAAAAAGCTCTCCTGTCTATAAATTATCCCACCATCTCTCACTGAAGAAAACAGATCCTTTCAAAAGTAAGTAAAAGAGTATTGGTTATGAATAGCCTGTATGTGTGAAATATTGCAGCAGAGGTATAATTACACTGCCTTTTTTAGATCTATTACATTATTATATCATCCCAGATGTGTTCATATACTGTAGTGATGAGTGTGGGACTATTTCGGTGTATTTTGAGATAGGTAATAATATATTTGTATTGCAATTTTCATACTGAAGGAGTCCCATGAGCTTCATGTAATAACATATCCCAGCTCCTGCCTGGGTACTGGCATTTTTGGTGCAGATGGGAGAGTGGAAATGAATCAATCCATTATCACTGCTGGATTTTGTCAAACAACCACTCATCAAAATAAGGGTTCCTTTCTTTTGGACATCTTGGGAAGGCAGAGTGTTCAAGGAGCTTCATACTCCTAAAGACATGGAACAGATTGGAAAGTGAGACTCTAATAATCAAAAATGATCCCAGATACTACATGACACTATCCTCAGGATCATGGAACAGAAGAAGGGCAGAGTCTGTCTGTAAGAGGTGCACAGAGGAGCAAATCTCATGTTCAGTGCATGAAACTTGATGAGCTTGGAAAAGAAAAGGATTCAGGGAGAGAAACAAATCCAGGCATCATTCTTGACACTGCCTTGAGAAACAGTATGGAGAAAAGATGTTACTTCTCCAAGCAACTGGGAGTAGTAACAGTAGGAACAAAAAAAAATTGCAGGACTTGTGGATCAAGGAAATAATAAAAGTGTGAAGATCTTCAGTGCATCATATCGTAACATTCATAAGAAACAAAATTCAATTTTCTCAGATAAAATCATCAGCAATGGAACTTGATCATTCTGGACTGATCTAAGCTGTTCCCAGTTTGCAGCTTGAATACACATATTTTATTTTAAAGCAAAAGGCTCAGGGTACTTAGTGTCAGTGGATTGCAGTGAATAAAATTGTCCCATAGGATCATAGAACTTATCCTGAAAGGAAGACGAATGCAATGAATGAGAGAGAGATAGGAGGAGAGGAGGCTGTTGGAGAGCTTTGCAGAGGAGGTGACAGCTGATCAGACTTAGACTGTCCACACACTTTTGACCAGAAGAATTTGGACAGGATTTAATTGTAAAGTCATCATGGGTATAGAAAAGAAGAACAGTGGAATCTACTCTTCAGCTTTTGAGCATGAAGTGCTGGGGTTTTTATTGTAGATTCAAAATCAGGACAATTTTTAAGGAAAGAGGAATTGTATAAGCCTCTTCTGGAAATGGAGAGAAGGGCTGGATTCAAACCTAATAGGGCAATGTCTGGTTCATATTAGGTGGTACTAGAGCAGAACCTGGCAAAATACAGGCAATTCAACAATTCTATCCCATTTGTGCAGCAAGGGACTTTAAGTGCTGCACCATTATGTACCATCAATACCAACCTCTCTGGCTGTTGATGTTTTAAACAGTCCAGAATTATTCCATGTGATTTAAACAAAATTGCAACAAAGGTCGAATCCGTCAGGGAAGAAATTTCCAAAATAAGTGTAGCCACTTCTTAATTGCACCTTTAGCTGATGTCAATATTTGACTGAATAAATGTTTTGTGCATTATAATTCTCTTCTCAAGAAAGAGAGTTAATACTTGCTATTTTTTATTCATTCTTCTAAATTAAGTAAATTAAAAATAGAGAAGAAAGACAGTAACTTCAAAAATCAATAGGCTTTTCAAAGACTGGTATTGAGAGAAGCGGAATATTGCATTTTAATGAAAATACATCAGGCCAATTTTGTTTTCAAAAAAAGAAAGGATTAAAAATATAGCAACACAATATACATACACAAAACTTCATAATTGCATATGAAAATTAAATTAAGGGGCAAGACTTTCAATTCATGCAAGTTGATTTATCTCTACTGACTTTAGTTAACTTTGCAGGTTCATACCATTTCTATTAGCACCTTTGTCAGAGCATCATTGAGATTAAACCCAACAACAATAAGAACTAAAACTCTCTGTAAGCAAACAGGTCCTACTCAAACCACATCAGTGATGAGATCTGAACTGGCTTCTCAGGGTTTTGAGCAGTGAAAATCTTCAATGGAGACTGCAAAACCTCTTTGAGCAACTTGTTCCTCTGCTTGACGGTCTTCATTGTGGAAAAAAAAAGGATTCTTCTCATATCCAGACCATTTTTCCTTTTAACGCTGGAGCACTTGGATTTGAATTATAATAATGTTTCAAACAAGCAACCACAGCTCAACAAGTTTCTGAGTGTCAGTTGAGCCTGGATAGCTGATAAATCACACTCCTTGCTCCTTGTAAAGAGTGTCATGACTCACTGTGTTTGATTCTCTCTCACTGAGGTTCAAACCAAGGTGCTTTATTTCAGATTTCCTGGGTGCTGAGAACGTGCACGTGATCAGTGCCTGCACTGAGCTGACAGCTACTGACTGTTTAAACCCTCAGAACTGGGCTGTGTCTGGGTCAAACAAAATTATACGTGTA
This sequence comes from Lepidothrix coronata, assembly GCF_001604755.1. Classification (NCBI taxonomy): domain Eukaryota; kingdom Metazoa; phylum Chordata; class Aves; order Passeriformes; family Pipridae; genus Lepidothrix; species Lepidothrix coronata. The sequence continues at coordinate 1,567,447 of NW_016690328.1, forward strand.
TGACTTGTACATTGAGGGTTTGTGGAGACAAGAAAGTTTCCTGGATCATATTTGCAAAAGAACATCCACCTAGTTCCGTCTGTCTCCTCCCAGTACTTGCCCTCCTTGGGAATATTTATCACAGGAAAAGGAGTACAGTTTTTTTCTTGATTTGATGATAAAAATTTTTGAAAGAAAGAGAAGGATTATGACAAACACTAGACTGTCTTAATCTCTTATAAGTTCATTGATTTTCTTGTTAAGCCTGCTTACATTAGAGACATCAAATCAGTATCTCAACTACTAACAGAGCACTTACGTGTCCTCTTGCATTTTTGTTCAAGCCCCACAGCTTGTAAAAGCAAATACTTAAATCCCTCAAAAACCATGACTGGAAGAGGAAGGGTCCTGTGTTATTTCTTTGATATATAAAATATATACCAAAGAAATATATTTTATCTGGGATACTCCATACTGGCTTTAAAACTGGGAAACATAACATGAGTTTTTGTGGTAAGAACATACACACGTACACACACTATATATTATTATTTATTTATGGCAATTTAAAAACTTTAGAGCTCAGGAGCCAACACAGAAATTACTCAAAGAAATAGGAGGTTACTGAAACATCAATATGAGAATTATATATATATATAAAATTCAGTATAATAAGCTTTTAATTTTGCACTCTGAAGTGTAAATTTTTTACTCAAGAAGATTTGTAACAACAAAAATTCAAAAGCAGTGCCAAGAAAACATCATTTGATATTTTGGATATTTTCCACTTTCAGAGCCCCAAGGCAAGTCCATGCTATTTTCAGGCAAGAAGAATATTCAGCATTTAGACTGTTTGCCTGGTTGCTGCCTGCTCTACACTGAGATAATGGTCATGCCATCAGGCAGGCTGGGGACTAGTGTGACTTCATGGCCTGATCCAGTATGGAAAATCCCGTGTTCCAGACATTTGAACATTACATTAGATGCTACAATACATATTCCTTGAAGCTCAGGAATTAGGAAGTGCATCAGAAGCTGAAAGATATTAAAAGAAAGTTAAGCCAGGGGAAAATTTAAATGATTTAATCAATATCTTTGAGAGTGAAATGTTGTCAGCAAAATTCTGATAGGGAGGAAGAGCTGACAGAGGTCCTGCATCCTCTCTGTTCTCATCTACAGATAATTTTTTTACTGGAGGGGAAGAAAGTAGCACTTGCACCCTCCTCTCCCTTTCTAAAAGCCTGTTTGTAAGGCAGGGACACAGATTTAGGATTAAGCTGACCTTTCCCTTTCTTTCATGCTCTGAAATTGCAACAAATGGACCTCAAGATGCCTGTTAGACACAGGGCTCTGCCCCTGCTCCCCCACTTAATTCTGATTTCTCTGCTCCTGCAGGATGTGCTGTCTTTGAAAAATAAAGCAGGTCCAGAGAGTGTTTAAACACAGGGTGATACATCCAAACACTTGCAGTTTTTGCAGGAACCCAGAGGAGCTTATTTCAGCTTTGCAGTGCTGGGTTAACGGTTGGACTTGATGATCTTAGAGGTCTTCTCCAACCTTAATGATTCTATTTTTTCCTTAGAGAAGGTTAAGGCGGTTCTCTCACTCCTCAGTCTCTCACTGTCTTGACTTCAGTGGAATTATGCAGATTTCAATCAGCTTAAAAAGTGCTCCCTTGGAAACAGCTTTTCCATATACACTCTGGTGTGGGTCCTGCTACTGGTAACTTGCTCTTGGAGCTTTGCATTCATTGAAATATAGTCCTTGGGGGTCAGTAAATATTATCTTCCTCTGTCCAGGCTTCTATCTCACAACACCATCACCAAAGACTGTTCTGCTTAATTTTTAATTTTTCCCGTGTCCCTATTTTGTGTATGTTTGGGACTTCTGGGAATGCTAAGTAATAGTCCCCATTGGCTATTTCCACATAGAAAAAATCCCTCCTATTTCCTTGCCAGGAACCAAAAAAACTTTGAAAGAGGCAGGACATGGTCACAGCAACAGTCTTCCACAGGTTCATGGCCACTCCCATGTCCCCCAAATCCTCTTTCATCGCTGCAACAATTCAGGAAATGCTCTGTGAGGTGGTAAGTTCTGAAGGTTAAAAAGAGAGAAAGGGCTGAAATGACAGAAGCAGAAATCCTGTCTCAGTGTCAGCCTGAGATTTAGGCCAGCAAGCAAAGCACAATGGGAGATTTTGTTCTAATTTTCTAGAAACAAAACAGGAAGAAGTCATAGAATTGTAGAATCATAGAATGGTTTAGGTTAGAAGAGACCATTAAAGATGGAATCATAGAATTACAGAATAATTTAAGCTGGACAAGACCCTTAAGATCATTGTGTCCAACCATAAATCCAGCACTGTCCAGTGCACTATTGAACCATGTTCCTGTGTGCCACATATACACATACTGATCCACCACTGCACTGGGCAGGCTGTCCTAGTGCTTAATTAAAATTAATTAAAGTACCTTTCAGTGAAGAAAACGTTCCTAATATCCAGTCTAAACCTCCCCTGGCACAGCTTAAATCCATCTCCTTTTCTCCCACTACTTGTTACCTGGGAGAAGAGACCAATCTCCACCTGGCTACAACCTCCTTTCAGGCAGCTGTGGAGGTCAATAAGGTCTCCCCTGAGCCTCCTTTTCACCAGACTGAGCCCCCCCAGCTCCCTCAGCTGCTCCTTCTAATACTGTTTCTCTAAAGCCTTTACCAGACTTGAAGCTCTTTTTTGGACATGAAGACCATCTAGTCCAACCCCCCTGCCATGGGTAGGGACATCTTTTACTAGATCAGGTTGCTCCAAGCCCCGCCCAACCTGGCCTTGAACACTTCCAGGGATGGGGCTTCCACAACATCTCTGGGCAATCTGTTTCAGTGTCTTACCAACCCTCATCAAAAAATAAATTTCTTTCTTGTGTCCAATCTAAACTTGCCTTCTTTCAGCTGAAAACCGTTTCCTCTTGTCCTGTCACTACAGAATTTGGCAAAAAGTCCTCCAAGCAGAGATCAAGTTTATTGTGTCTTTAACTCAACTAAAACAACTCATTATTTCCAGCTCTGCAACACAGAAGAATCTCCCTGCTCCTTCCCAGAGAAGCTGCAGTCCAGTGGCACTGCATGTTATTGAATGTGTTGTAATTAAAGACACTCAAACAAACATGGCCAGGAGAAACAAGAAATATTGTTGTTATTATCTCAGCTTCACATTCAGGAAATTAAGCCCCACCACAGAGAAGGACATTTCTCTGAAGTCATGCACAAATTCCTCGAATGGGCCAGAGACAATCCTTCCCTTGAGGACAGGTGTGATGTCTTCATAACCAAGCTCAATTACCCATCCACTGAGAGCTCCATGTTGAACATTTCCTACTTTTCTGATTTTCATAACATTCTCATTTTCCCTGACTACCAGATCTGCACTGATCTGTCTGACACTCCTGTCTTTTGTTAAGCTTGCCTTTCCCTTACTCTAATTCAGCTCTGGATTTGAATCACTGATTATCTGTGAATACCTTTAAGGAAGAGGTATCTGGGTTTTTTGTGTTCCTGCCAAGAAACAGAACAGTGAGAGAAAATAGTCAAGGAAAATACCCAAAAGTAGCCACCACATGCAGGAAAAAAGCCACTGCTTAAATCAGAACTTTAGACTGGGAGATGTAATCTATTTAAACCCTGACTTTCTGGTGGATAAAAGAATGGAAAAGAAAGCACTTTCATCAAAGTTTTGTGTCCTTGTCATTTTCAATCAAACTCCACATTGCTTTTTAAAAGGGATCATAAATGACAAAAAGGTTTGAATTGGGCGTTGGATTCAAAATTGCCTGTAATGTTACGTGTATAAAGTATGTAATGAAATTCTGTGCACACCAAGAGTGTACAGAAATGTCATCATATTCCACAAAACAATTTTTTGGGACCAATAATGTAAATTGGCTTATAAGGCCAATTAATGTAATCTGAGAGTTAAAAAAAAAAAATAAAAGGAAGAATGAGATTGAAAAGGAAAGAAAGAAACAGGCCAAGTCCAAAAGAAAAGAATTTGAAAGGAAGTACAGAAAACCAGATCCAGCACCCCTATTTCTGTAGCTACAGTTTGTTTAGAGATGCAGAGAGAGGAATGAGGCCTCATCCACTTTTTAGTGTTTTCTAAAAGTTATGGGTTAACATTTTTCTTTCCTGGAACTGTGTGCAGTTTTCAAGGCTGTAAGAGGAGCTGGTATTACAGGCAGAGAGATAAGAAAAATATTAGTAATAACACTCCATAAACTCTCTGTAAATATTTCAAAAAGCAAGGCAGGTATCTAAAGAGCAAATATAGACAGAAACTTAGGGATGTGACTTTATAGCACCTCTCCATCCTCCACAGAGAAGTGAGGAGCCTGTTCACCCCAAGGGTGGATGGTAAAATCCAGGGAGGTTTTCAGTTCCCCCCCTCCCACACATCATATTCTTAGTAACCCATGAGAAGAAAAATCAAGGGTGCAGGTTAAAATGGAGCTTTTGCAGTGACATACAAGGCCCCCCAGTCTTAAATTAATGGGGAACTATCTCTAAATGTTGTCTCGGGCTTTGTCTGGGACTCAACAGTTCTGAGCACTTTTCATACTCGCACCTGAGTCAAGATTGAGGAGTAATTCCATTCTCACATCGGTGTGACAGTCTGGAGAGCTTGTTCTCTGCTTGAGCTTCCATTCCTGACTTGGTCCTGGGGTAGTCAAGGGACAGAAAGTGTCCCAGTGTTGGAGTAATACCAGGAATTCTGAGGAAGACTGAGGATGTACCCAATCTAATCTCTAGGTAGATTTAGCTGCTGACTTTTAGAAAGCGAGTATAAGCAGAGGGCACACGTGGAGAGATCCTTCCTTAGCAAAATTTGCCAGTCGTTTGCAATAGTTTCAACAAATTTCAGAGTCTACCTTTTAATCCAAGCAGTTGTCTTAGTAAATAATTACTTATTTTGGTGCCTTTTTCCTTCATACACAACTGTAGCTCAAACTGAGAGGCCAGATAATCTGTGCTTTACTTGGATTCATGGAAATTTTCACAGGAAAGGAGAAGTTTGATGTGTGGCATCTGGTCCGGCACAGAGTGGTCATTCTTTCACTTGCCATCACAAACAGCCATTAAGTATTTCCTTGCTCCTAAGAAATTCAGAGATCACTTAGGGGCACCACAATCTGGACATTTTCTTGGTGTACTAGAGAAGGTTAAATATCTCCTTTTCATTTTTTTAAACATTATTCTACAGAGATTTATCCATGCATTCATATTTCAATTAATTATCTTAACACAGTCAAAGGTTAATGCTAATAAAAGCTAACAGTTAAATTAAGCTGAATTAAGCTTGTATCAAGGGCTACCAGCTTAGTCTCTCTTTAATATCAAAATTTAAGCTAAAGCAATCCTCAGGTGTTAAGTACTTTGGAATAAGAGGCAAATTACCTGTTTTTAGCAAGGTGGGTGGGTGTTAGAATTTATATCTTCATTTATGTCTCTGACCTATTTTACCAGTTCAAGTTGTAATAAAATACATTTCTGTCCTACAATAAAAAATGGAATAAGAGATGGTGGTAAGCCTTGGAAGAAAGAAGGGCATGCAATGGATAGACGATGGAAAGAAAGAAACAGGAGAAAAATGGAAGACAAAAGATGGGTTTTGCCTTGTTTTTGCACAATGTAATCTTTCTCTCTTTCCTGGTTGATCATGGTTAGTTCCTCTCTCAATTTGCATGTGTACACATTCCATTACCCACTGCTTGTCTGCATTAAAGTCTGATTTTCCCTCAGCATTTTCATTAAATCATTAATCATCAGCTCCTTCAAGTGCTCAGGACATAGAATCCTGTGTTGGTTTGGCACTGGAATTAAAGAAATGGATGAAAATTCAAATAATCTTGATTTCCAAAACATTTTGGTCTGCTCTGGGAGCACCTTCAAGATTAGACACACCTAAGGAAAGGCTGATTTCTGTGGATAAGACTGTTCATGCATTTGGAGTGTTAACCTTATCTGGCTGCCAAGTATCCAGCAAGTTTCTCTCTCATTTGAGCTCCTCAACAGGACAGAGGGAGGAAATAAATGAAGCAACTTGTTAGTCAAGACAACAAGAGGGAGATCCCTCACCAGTTACTGTCATGAGCAAAGCACCCTCACCAGTTACTGTCATGGGCAAAGCAGTCTGACCTTGGGACAGACTCATTTATTGCCAATTAAAAGTAGAATAGAGAAAAACTAAAGCCACCTTCATCTCATTTCCGCTGCTTCCCAGGGTCAATTTGACTCCTTCGTTCCAGATTCTTCGTTTCCTGATTCATGGTGACTCGGGGGATGTGGTCAGTTCATGTCTGCTGTTCTTTCCTCTTCATGCTCTTCCCCTGCTCCTGTGTGGGGTCCCTCCCATGGGATATAGGCCTTCATGAACTTCTTCAACTCTGGTCCTTCCCACAAGCTACAGTTCCTCAAGAACTATCCCAGTGTGGGAAATCTCCATAGGGTACAGTCCTTCTGGAACAAACTGCCCACAGAGTCACAGGTGCTGCCATAAATCCTGCTTCTACACGGGCTCCTCTCCACAAGATGCTGACAGGAGCCTGTTCCTTTGTGTGCTCTCCATGGACTGCAGCTTCCACCGGGGCACATCCACCTCCATGGGGTGCCCAAGGATTGCAGAGCAGATATTTCCTCCACCATGGTTCTCCATGGGCTGCAGGGGGACAGCCTGCATCGGGATGGTCTTCAATATTTGGGAATCTCCCATCTGGTCCCTGGAGCGCTCCCTCCCTCTCTTTCTTCTGTCAATCTCTGATTCTTATCTGAGCATCTCAGTGAAGCTGAGGCAAGCACAGAGAATGGTAGATGAAATGATAAAAGTAATGAAGCCTTACAGAGACAGATGTCTTAGAAAGAGAAACTATAAGGCCTGGAATCCTTCACTTTAAGAAGGACAAGGCAGATAATGGAAATGATTCAACATTACAACCCCGTGAAGATGGTGGATAAGCTGAATGTAACAAATCCCACAACATTAGAGCTGGGGACACTCAATAAAAAAAGGTAAACTAGGTAAAACAAAGTACTTTTTTATACGATGGATAGTGAAATTCTGCAGTTCGTTGCCACAGAATAGAGGCAGACAGGATTAGAAGTTCAAACTGAAATTAAATAAATTGATGGACAGCAGCTCCATAAATAGATACTAAAAAGATTAGGCAGACCCTCCAGCATCCTTAATACATCATGTTCAGAGAATTCAAGGGGAATGAATGACAAAAAGTAGCCAGACATGTTTGCTTTTCCTAAATATCATTTTCTATTGCCCCTGTCACAGAGAATATGGGATTAGACAGAATATTGATATGAGCCACAAGATGCTCTTGGATGCATCTGCATTGGCACTGCATCACTCAAGCACCTGGCACTGTACTTCTCAGTCAAAAAATATGGGTTGAAGTTTACCCTTTTAAGCAACCTCTGAGTGCTAAAAGGTCAGAAACTTTAAAAAAAAAATTTGGGAATGTAGCTTGAGGCAGGAAGGTATAATTACAGGAGGAGACCAGAAATATTTTAAGTTGTGATAGGAAAATGGAAAGAATCACTGCCTGATGTTCATCTCTTTGAGCCTAGAAGAAAATATTTGGCCAGAAAAACAGGAAAAGGGAAACTGATGTAGCCAGAAAAACAAGGGTTTTTTTCTAGATGAGGAAACAATGGTTTGTCAGCACTAGACAGAGGAGGACAGCATTGCTCCCCAAGCCAGTTCCAGTCTAGAGTGTCCATGCAGAGCAGGGAAGTCTGGACAGACACCCATATGGCTATTAAGTTTCTGCTATTAAGTTGTTTCTCTCTAGCAGACTAATTAGTGCTTTAATTAAAGCCAGTTCAAACAGACCCTGACAATGTTAGGGCTTCTAAACTGCAGTTTTTCAGCCAGTGAAGAGATAGTCTTAAAAATGTAGGGAAAACCAAAAAGAAATCCAAGGCAATGTAGAGCAGAGTTGTGAAGGGAAGTCACATCTCTGACACAACTTCACTGCTAGAAACGCTTGTCCATGTCCACTTTCTCTGTAGTTACCCTGTTTTTTCCAGATCTGGGAACAGTAAGAGTATGGGAATCATCTTTTTTTTCTTTTTTTATGGGCAATCCCAAGCTTTTCTTTCTTCACTTTCACCTAAGCTTTTTAAATGTAAAATAAAATAAAATAAAAAACCACAAACAAACAAACAAACGCCCCCCCAAAAAAAAAACCAAAACCAAAACAAAAAAAACAACAAACAAAAAGTTTCTGGCAGAAGTAATATCTCATTTTCACATGGACTATGCATTTCAACATTATAAGCAAACACATACAGTTTTGGCAACTGTATCCAAAAGTTTGGATATTATGACAACTACTCACCTTTATAACTTTGTGTGTAAAGCCCCAAATATCTCTTCTTTTCTCTAAATCAGGCAATATGTGCCTGTCAGAACTCTTTATGTCATGGGCTATGAAGATCTAATTCCAGAATGAGTTCTTCGTAAAATCTCTTTGAACACAGTGTTTTAGACTGATCAAGAAGTCCACTTTGCCCAACAGACAGTGCTTTTAAGCAAAGGTATAAATTTCTAATATACAGAATTCTAAAATAATTCCAGTTTTACTGACTTCTGGACATGACTGAACCAACCCTCTACCAAAAGCCTGGTTAAGTTCATACATCAGATCACTCAGGGCCTCATGAGCTCGGTTTTGAAAATCTCCAAGGAAAATGGCATCCCAGCCTTCTGGGCCCCTGTTCCAACACTTGACTATGTATTTTGTGCAGAATTTTTCCTTTATATCAAGCAGAAATTTCTCCTGTGACCACTTGTGTTCATTATCTCCAGTTCTTTCTCAGTACAGCCCTGAGAAGTCTGGGTCTATCCTCTCTGTCTTAGAATCACAGAATGGTTTGGGTTGGAGGAGACCTTTAAGTTCATTTGGTTCCGACCCCCTGCCATGGGCAGGGACACCTTCAACTAGACCAGATTGCTCCAAGTCCTGTCCAACCTGGCCTTGAACACTTCCAGGGATGGTGCAGCCACAGCTTCTATGGGCAACCTGTTCCTTAATACTTCCTAATATTATATTATTAATTCCTAATTTCCTAATATTATATTACAAATATGTCCAAGGGGGTGGCTACACATAAAGCTGAAACCCTGGAGGCCTTGCTTTCAGTCCAGTGTTGTAACTGCTCAGTCCAGTGCCCTTTCATTTACCAGTTCAACTAAATAAATTCACTTAGGAGCAAAACCATCCCTGTTCTCCTCCAAGCACAGCTCAGCTCATCCTCTGAGTCAAAGCAGAACAGATGTTTCCAAGCGTGAATGAACAGAAACCATTGCATGTCAGGAGCATGAATTCCCTGAACTTCAGCCTCAAACAGAGGTGAGGAAAATGTGTGTCAAAGTGAGAATGAGCCTGGACATACACTGCATACTCCAGCACCTTTTTTTCCCCATTTTTTTTTTTTTTTTTTTTTTTTTTTTTTTAATTTCTTATCAGTTGCAGGAACATGAAAGTGAATTGCTGTGTTTGTTCAAATGGCACGGAATCTAAAAGCAATTTGTGGTGACAAGGTCACAAGGGGCAAGCGGAGGCCTTTTATAACTCTACAGAGAGCTGGGGAGTATATCTATATTGTATATACACAGAGAGAAATACAAAATATTTTACTGTTAATGATACAGCCACAGAAAAAGAAATTGATTCAGCTCTACAGAGGGTAGTGTGTGAAATAATACTGAATTTTCTAGGTAACTTAACTATTTCCAGACTTTTTAAATGGGTGCAAAAGCAGAAGAGGAAGAACATGGATTCCTCCCTTCCAAGGGGGGTCTAGATTGGATATTAGGAAAAATTTCTCCACCACCAAAAGCGTGGTCAGGTATTGGAAGAGGCTGCCCAGGGAAGTGGTGGAGTCATCATCCCTGGAGGGATTTAAAAGGCATGTAAATGTGGCACTTTGGGACATGGTTTAGTGGTGGACCTGGCAGTGTTGCATTAATGGTTGGTCTCATGATCTCAAAGGTGTTTTCCAATACTGATGATTCCAGGGTTCTGTAAGAGCAGAACAAGAACAAGATGCATGAGAAGGGTTTTATGGCTGATTGAATCATAAATTCTAAATCAAAGAGAAGAAGTACAGAAGGATTAGCCACAAACATTTTTAGGCTTTTTAATACTTAATTAAAAGATGCCAGATTTGAGTTTGGATGCTAATAATAACAATTTGCATACACATTTATTCACTGCTAAAAAAAAGTGGCCCAAAGTCTATTAAGATCTACAGGGTGGTTCGTAATTATTTTTTAGGGATTTTTTTGGTCAGACACCTGTTTAGTTAAAAATATATTGCACAAGCAGGATAAACTGCTGGAGTTGAACTGGGCCAGAGGGGAAACCTGGAGGAATGACACTAAGATGGTGTCTTAACTCTGAAATGTCCCCCTCACACAGCAGAAACCAGACTGTTTTTTTTAGCAAAGCACTCCACAGATTCCAGGCCAAAAATTATTTTGCTTCAGGAAGATGAAACTCTCAGTAAATGAAACAGCTTTTGAACACATCATTCCAATACATACAGGTATCATGAGCCTGAATTTTCCAGTATTCCCCTTTCCTCAGGAGAACTGCTCCCCATGTAGTGACCATTAGCCCAGTTATGGTTAACAGTCAACAATTAAAATTCTAATCTTCCCACTAGTAGTTGCAGCTTGTCTCTGAGTTATTTACAAATGTGATTCTAGACATAAATCAGACTCTTTGGAACCATGTTGATTGTGTTGTTAGTTTGTCCTTCATATGTAAATTGTATGGAAGATTGGGCTATATCTGAGGTTTTATTTTAAACCTACACCCTGTGAGCACAGTTGTGTCCTGGGCTGGGTCTAATTCTTCTGGTTTGTAGCAACATACGGTCTTAAACTATTCTTATCACCTTCTTCTAGAAATCTCTGCAGACTCCAAACCCAGCTGAAAATTTATGCTGAAATCCAACACAATCTGGATCACATCTTGTGATGAGAGATTAAATTCCTTTCTCTGGATGGGAAAACTCCCCGCATCGAAGGAAGGTGGCACAGGGGAAAGAAAACTAAAGAGACAAGTAAAAAATAGAATAGAAAAAAACAAATCCCCAATTCTGTGATTGTGACATGCTGAGAATGAATATCCCAAAACACCAGAGATGCTGGTTTTTATATATTCTCTGGAGACTGTCAGGAACAAATACCACAGTCACCTACTTCCATCTATTAGGGGTAATAAAGCACAGAGATCCACTTTGGGGTTCAGACACCCACTCCAGAGTGTGGGAAGGTGTTAATAGTAATGCAGAGAGACCAGACATGTTCAGAAAAGTTTGGCCCCCATCTGTGGTACAGAGAAGAGAACTTCAGTAGGTGTAAATCAGCAGAGCACGACTGAAACCTCCACCAGCTCCAAGTCTGCCCCAGTGGTTCCATTTGTCATCCATTAACACAAATTGGCAGGTTTGAAGGCTTTGTTTTGAAGCTGTGTCATAAAGAGCAGGTAGTGATTTTATGTGACGCTTTGCAATTATTGACTAATTTGAGGTGCGAAAAGGCTTTTAGAGCAGATATGAGCGCCACTGTTTCGCACACAGCTTTCCTAATTTCAAAGTTTGGAAAGGCACTAAGGCTTCAGCATATTGGAAGTTTATTTTTAAAAGTGTCTCAGAGTATACGATTCCTCCTCCTCAGAACAGGATGAATTAAATGAAGAACCTGCTGGGGATCCATCATTAGAATGTCTTACAGGGAACAGTCAGTGCAGTACGTCATTGATCCCTAATGCTGCAATATTTGCATTCTTAAAATGTTCCAACACAGTGTGGGAGAGCTTTCAGATATTGAGGAACTTGAGTACTTGGTTCACTGAAAGGAACATATAATGATGTCTATTAAATGAATTAAAATTTAGATATTTATCATCTATTCTTCTTCACTGGTCATAGACTAACAGATAAGAACAGTGGCTTTAAGATTAAGGAGGACAGGTTTAGACAAGATAATAGCAAGAAATTCTTTGCTGTGAAGGTGGTGGAGCACTGGAACAGGTTGCCCAGAGAAGTTATGGCTGCCCCATCCGTGGAAGTGTTGAAGGCCAGGTTGAATGGGGCTCTGAGCAACCTGGGATAGTGGAAGGTGTCCCTGCCCATGGCAGGAGGGTGGAACTGGATGGTCTTTAATGTCTGTTCCAACCCAAACCATTCTGTGAGTCTATGAAATGATAAGAAATTATTAACAGGTAAGTTCACTAAAAATAGAGCAGCCCTTCTCTAGAACAGAAAGGCTGGGATTTTATTAGTTCCTATTTGTTAAGGTCCTGGCCTGTTCAGGAACTGAATCAACTCAATCCTATTTGGAAAGCCCTAAAATAAAACAGAAATCATTTTTCAGAAGTGGGTCCTGCTGTAAAGCTCAACTGTCCTGATACCAGACACAGCAACCCTGCTGACATTTCACAGTTACTATTCAGTATCTTACATACTCTCTCTTTAGCAAATTTGTTCTTTTTGGGAGAATCCCAGCATCACAGACTTTGCCAATGCCAAGGTATTTAAGGGTAGAGTTATGGGATCACAGAATGGTTTGGTTGGAATGGACCTTACAGATCATCTCATTCCACCCCCTGCCATGGGCAGGGACACCCTCCACTAGACCAGGTTGCTCAGAACCCCATCCAACCTGGCCTTCAACACTTGCAGGGATGTGGTGGCCACAACTTCTCTGGGCAATGTGTTTTAGGACTTTATCACTCTCAACCTAAAAAACTCTTCATCTCCAATTTAATTCTATCCTCTTTCAGTTTAAAACTATTGTCCCCTGCTCTGCTGCCTAAGGCCTGGTAAAAAATCTCAGTCTTTCTCACAAGCACTCACAATACAACTTTTCACAATACATTTCTTACCTACCAGGATTATGTACTCAAGAACATTTGTTTTTTGTGTTTTTCAGGTTGTCCAGCACACGTATGAAGAAGGAAAAGCAGTTTCTATAATCTTTTTCAAGACAGATTTCTCTCTCAAGACAGCAGATGGTCACTTCCCTCTGGTGCTGATACTGCTTTTAACTAATTTTTTTCAGCTGTGCTCACACATACATTAAAAAGACACAAAATACAGACAAGTTGCTCGAAGATCAGAGATGCTGCCATGCTGCATCTGAACCTGGATAAGTGGTTATCAGCTTCACTCCAGCCAGTTGAGCCTCAATAAAGAGTTAGATTGGATATTAGGACAAATTTTGTTCTTGAAAGGGTGGCCAAGAATTGGAACAGGTTGCCCAGGGAAGTGATGGAATCACTGTCCCTGGAAGTGTTCAAAAATATATGGGTGTGGTGCTTAGGGACACAGGTTAGTGATGGACCTGGCAGTGCTGGGCTAATGTTTGGACTCAATGATCTTAAAGATCTTTTCCAATGTAAATTATTCTCTGATTCAATAATTTTAATTACTGGGGTTTCTGAGCTGAGCCTTTTTGACAGAACTGGTCAGAGAGTCACTCCATGGGAAGTTAGACAGGCAGGGCTGAAGGTGCAATAAATCCTTGCAGAGGAGGATATTAAGAAGGATGGTGTTAAGAAAGTGGTATAGAAGGAGGGATACAACCTTTTACCCAGGCTCAGCCAGTACAGTATCAGTCCTGGATCAGTCCATCATAGTCTACACTCCATTTTTGGTGCAGCAGCCATGTAGCAGCACTCACTGTCCACCATCTCCACATTGAACTGGACATCTCAGAGTGAAGGGGACATCTCAGGTTTTGGTGTCTCCACAACTCCTCTTCTATTCTAGGACAGCTGAAGTACAGCAGCCCATGAAAGCCACAGAAATCAACCCCCAGAGCTGTCAGATACGATGGAAAGTTTGATCTCACTGCTCTTAATAGCTGTGCAAATTTTTCACCTGAATCTTGGACTCTTTTCTACGGCCCATGGAACAAAACAGGCCTGTTGAGAGTTCTAATCTGATCTCTTTCATATATCTATTTTAAGATGAGATGAAACATGTCTTAGACTTCACTTGGTTGACTCACTCTCCATTAACTTTTAAGAAATCTTTGGAAGGACATAGTTCAGATATAACCACCTACACTGGAAATATCTACATTTCAGTAAATGTCTCCTCCATCTGGTTATGAAATCAATAAGAACTAGTCACTATATAATGAAACCTCTTTCACAGGTATTATGACTTGTTTTCAATTCTGCCTGTATCACAGACCTGGATCAGGCAAACTAAGGGTATTCTTTCACAGGACTCACTTTCTCCCTGGCCTGGAGAAACAGAGCAATCTTTGGTCTGCACCCTCATCCTTCACACAACCTTTGTGTGCCATTCATATGTCTGCAGTCTTATACCACCTTTCCTTTCAGTCACTTATTTTCCAGGTTAAAGATGCCTAATCTTCTCGATTATTCCTCAGATCCAAATTGTTTCTGAGGTTTTATCATCTTGTTGCTCTACTCTGGACCTTTCCTTACACACAATTCTTTCTAAAATCATTAGTCTGCTCCCTTTTTTCTGGTTTTTGGAGACTCTTTTGAAGCATCTAGTTGCCCACAGCCCATGAGGTAATTTTACAGGGAGTAGAAAGTGGCAAAAAGCCAATCTACATCATGGATTTTGTCACACAAACAGAAATGTGGTTGGAGAACATAATACATGGATGCATATATCTGTACTTGTATTATTTCAGTAGCTTTGTTACCTCGTGAGATTATACCCAGTCAATACAGGCTCCCAGTCAGAGACAGGGATGATAAATTGGAGAGTCATTTCAGGAACAGCTTGTTTGTGAGAGCTTGTCCCTGAATATTCCCTTCCTGATGATCAGGTTAATGGCTTTGGAATGGAGGTTTTTGCTACAATAAGGGGAGAATTTAGAGGAGGTATTTAATAAAAATAGATCCATGGCATCAAGCTTTCATCACTGATTCTTCACTAGGCAGAGATTCTGGGATGACAGGCTCCAAAGATGTTGAACTTCTTGCATGAGAAAAGCAAAAGAGCAGATTAAGGGAAAAATATCAGGGTATGAGATCATTTACACATCCCTGATGTTTGTATGTGAAGAACCAGTGAAACTGGGGATGACTTGCTGTGATTGAAAAAAGGATCAGCACATGCCCAGGAGGAGATCTTCATGGGAAATGACAAAAAGGGTGCAAAGGGAGGCAGGCTATCCAATGGCATCTTTGGATCCAGGGATCAATGGGAGTCAGAGCAGGTTCCCGCTGACAGCTGAAATTACAAGTTCAGTTCATTACTCAGTGTGAGACCAGAGCTCTCAAACCAGCCTTCTCCCCACAGGCATCATGAAATGAGAAAGGCAAGAAGCTGCAGCTTCTCTGAAATTAGTGAGTTACATTTTAAAAGTTTTCCCGCTTTGCTGCAAACCTTGTGAACACGAATATTGGTGCGGAAAAAAAATAAATAAGAGAAACAAAAAAAGAAGTAGTGGCTGGTGTTTAATATGAAAACAAAGGGATGTGGCTTCCCACTGCATCCTCTCTTCCTTTTCAGCCTTGTGCTCACCATTCCATCTCAACACCAAACCTGTCCCACACGCTCTGCTAGAAGACAGAAAGCCACTCTGAGGCAGTTGACTCTGTTAGAAGATCTACAGACTCCCAGGAAACATAGTTCATTCTGCTGGAAGACAGATAACACTCCAGAGGAGGTAGTTACTGAGAAAAGATTGCACCACACATGAATCTGTGGCCTAAGGGTGTTTCCTGGCAGACTGAACTGGGGAGAAACTTTATCCTGAGCCAGAATTGATGACTGGACATTGTTCCCAGGTCAAAAAAAGTAGATCAATGAACAGTGCAGAGCCAAAGAAAGAGAAAGACAGTGTGGGATATAGGATGTGGATTAGGGAGATATTTGGGATTTTTTTATATCTTCTTGTGTGCTGGCAGACCCAAGTGTTTCTGTAACTAAAGGCGCGAGCAGTCACACACTGTGAAGGGCTGCTCTGGCAAGCAAGGAGGAGGCAAAGACTCACCTACCTGGTTCCTCCTCACTGAATAGATCTTGTGTAGATTCCTACTCCATTCATTTCCACTCAGCAGCTTCCCAGAGCTATTCCTGACTCAACCTTCCCAGATCACTTGTGGGCATGAGGAGGAGAGCAGTGGGGAGGGTGTCATTAATGTCACACTTATAAATAGACAACACTGTTCTGTCACAGTGAGCCTGAGACGCTGACACTTTGATTTTCCAGAGTTTTTATTAGCCTGGTAAACTCAAAGACAAATTCCAGTTAGTTTCGGTTTTAGCAGGGATCTTGTGGAAGAAACTGCAAAGCCATCTGATTACAGAAAAGATCTTAAGGCATATTTGAGCTCCCAGCACAACTAGAGACCTACTGATACATGTCCATGGGCTGGATCTGACACCCATTCCTGCTGGTGGCAAAGGAATGGTAGTTGAGGACACCTGTATCCAGTGCCAGGTGGGTGATGTCCCAAAACCTTCTCATATGATAAGATTTTCCTACCCCAGTACCTAAATTATTTCTACCCCCTTACACACATCCTACTCTCTCCTTTCTCTCAGCCTTTGCTGTAGCTTTTTTTCTTTTTTTTTAACCAGTCCCTTCGCAGTTCTGTTTTTCCCACTCATGTCTTTTCCTTCTTTTTCAAAGAGCTGAGAACCATCAAACTATTGGACAAACCACTGGAAAAATAGTCCTTTCTGGTTTACTAGGAATTTACTAGTAGGAATTATGTGGAAAGGGCACCTCAGACCTCATTGATTCCTGAGGGGATTGCGGGGACTTACTGACTCAGTGGAAATGGAGCACCTGACAGATTCCTTCTGCTCATGGGGAGCTAAGAAATTGTCTGAACATAATTAATTTTCAGTGGAATTTCAGGTAAAAGTTACGTATCTAAAACCAGCAAGACTCCTGCCAAATTCCGCACCCCTACAGAGACTGCAAGAACCTGTTAGTGGTGAAACAAAGCTTTATTTTTCTTTTAATGTTGAAAAAATAATGCATTTTCCCGTTACCTCCCTGATGAAAATTGTTATCATTTTCAGAGGTGAAAATCTGAAAAGGCAATCAAATAAGATGAAACTTTTCATCTTGAGGCAGAGACCTGGAGAAGAAAAACAGCAACCAAACAAAAACAAACCAACAAACCCCAAACAAAGCAAAACAAAATCCCAAAACGTTCACACTAAGCATAGAAAGCTTAAAAAGACACTAAAAGTCTCAAATGCAGTACATGTTGTAAAGTATTTAATTACCTTAATCATATTTCCTAAAAATTCATCCATTAGACTTCTCTCAAATATCTGCAGCATACACTGTTTTCTCTAATTACCCTTCCCAATAAGTACTTAAAATATATGAAATTTTCAGTTACCCAAATATTTAAAGCAAAAATACAGTCCTTGTTTCTCAAAACTTAGGAAAAAAACACCCCAGTGGAATATATATGAGCTCTGACTGAATTATGGAGTAACCTGGAACCAAGCACAGAGCTCTTTGAAGCAATCTGGCACTTTGTTCAGGATGTCTGTCAAATTCCTGGAGGAAAATATATTTATGGGAAAGGAAATCAGAAAACTTCCTTTGGGAATTAAGACTCTGGAATTAATAGCAGAGATCAGTAATGTATCTTTGCTTTCATTTACTTAGCAAGGAGTAACAGCTTCTATTTCATTCCAACACAGCAGAGTCATTAATAGCATCTTTTTAACTCTACTTAGATTCCTTTTTGTTTGTTGTGGCACCCCAGGGATTCCTGGTTACTTTCAAAATGATTTTGACTAATTGCATTAGGCCTCATGTTGGAATCTTAAATATACTGTAAATAGTTGGAGTTTTCCTGTCAGGGTGTAACACACCACGGCTTTCAGACCTTATCTAACGACACCTGGCTGTTGATGTTTCATTAATAACAGCAACTGCAGCAGTAATTCGCTGGTTCATCAGGATTTCAAGGGAGATGCCTGGAGTCTGAGAGCTCTGCCCTCATCACTGGGCTGATGCCAACACTGTCAGTGAACATATTCCCACCCTCAAACCTCGATCCACACCCTCGCTGGTGCTGCCAGTGCCCAGGCACAGAGGACAGGTGTGGGTAAAGAGCTTCCAGCCCTCCTCACAACCCTGTTCAGTCTCTCACTGATGCCCCCCAGATGGGTCATCAAAAGGTAGTTTTGCCATCCACTTCTCCCAGAAGAAAGTGTATCCATTTTATCCCAGAGTGAATCACAGAATCATTAAGGTTGGAAAAGACCTTTGAGATCATCAACCAAGCACCGTATTCACCATTAAACCATGTCCTCAAGTGCCATATATGTACATTCTTTGAACACTTCCAGGGATGGTGACTCCACCACTTCCCTGGACAGCTTGTTCCAATGCCTGACCACCCTTTGAATGATAAATTTTTTTCTAATATCTAATCTAAACCTCCCTTGGTGCAACTTGAGGCCATTTCCTCTCATCCTGTCACTTGTTACCTGGGAGAAGATCCTGACCCCCAACTGGCCCCAACTTTCTTTCAGGGAGTTGTAGAGAGCAATAAGGTCTACCCTGAGCCTCTTTTTCTCCAGGCTGAGCCCCCCCAGCTCCCTCAGCTGCTCCTCATCAGACTTGTGCTCAAGCCCTTCCAATCCATCGGACTGGAGTTCCGGCAAGGCAATGAGATGAGTGTGATCATCATGAGCGCAGGATGCCCAAATCTACACTGATAGTTACTCTCCTTTCAGACGGAAAAGATCTTCTCAATTCTTTTCAGAATAGCAGAGAGGACAGTGGTTAGGCACTGGAACAGGCTCCCCGGGGAAGTGGTCACAGCATCAATCCTGCCAGAGGTCAAGAAGCATCTGGGCAATGCTTTCAGGCCCATGCTGTGATTCTTGGGGCTGTCCTGTCCAGGGCCAGGAGTTGGACTTTGATGTTCCTTGTGGGTCAATTCCAGCTCAGGGTATTCTGATTCTACAATTCTGTGAACCACTTTCTTTCTCCTTCTGTCCCACATTTGTTTTGGAGTAGGTGCCCTAACAGCCACAACATCCTGAAATGGGGAATTGTTCCACAGCAGAGTGTGTGAGTTGGGTTTTCATCACAGCTATGTCACCCATGTTCTTCTGAAATGTATTGAAGAACAGTGTTGGTCACCTTTGTGAGCTGTGTGTTGGAAGAGAAGCGATTAGCCCATGACTGGATCACTGGGGTGCTTTCTGTGTTAATACAAATGCACACACACCAAAAATAAAGTGCATTGCAATAGTTAAACCCCAGAGCCCACACCAGCTCTGCACATGCACAACACACCCGCATAGGACTCTGTCCTGAATCTTTCTTCTGAAACTCTATGAATGGGGAAAACTGCCAATACAATTAAAACTTTGGCTTCTGTGTCCCTCTTGCTCCTTTTCCAAGGGGCAAACCGCTACCCTAATCAGAATTCTGCCTGCTCCTGCTATTGAAAACATAATTTCATAAACAAGTCTCCTTCCCAGGAGAAAGGAGAAAAGGCTGATGGGCTGCAGATATGTAAGGTCATCTCAATCAGCATTCCAGTGCATATGGGAAGCAGGGAGCTTTTCAATAAGTCAAGGACTTTGAAAACTGCTTTGCCATGCACAGGGAAGGGAGTAAGTGTTTGAAGCACAGATACCTTGGCTATTCAGAACAAAATGAAAATCTTTCTGTAAAAGCATTCCGGCTAAGCTTAAAAGCCCATTTCAGAAAGTCCTGCTGGTTAAACAAAAGTGGAAATTCCTGACTTTCTGATCCCCTGACTTGGTGCCATTTAAAGCAATTGGAGAATATGGCTTTTATTTCAGAGAGTGATCAGCCTTAGTGGTGCTTAAGTTGGGACAAGGCCTCATATTCATGATGGAAGGCTTTTTGTGTAGCTGCAAATCCTCCTTACTCATCATGCATGGTGTTATAAATTTTTTCTGAGTGGTTCTTTCATCACTCACAGGTTCCAATTCTGTCTAAGGATATTCTGTATGTTCTATATATATATATATATATATACATATACCTGTCACTCAGAGTTCAAGACCTGAAAGGCAGAGTTGTAATGCTTTAAGAGGCACAGGAATGCCTAATCCTACAAAAACTGGGTGATATACCTTGAGATTTCAGTGTGTCTTGCACTTCATTCTGACGCTGTGCCCATGAAACGTGGAGTTTCTCAGTTCAAGTAATAATCACTCTGGTATCACTAAGACTTCTTTCACTACAATGATATTTAGGTCTTTATTCTAGTGCCAAATAGCCAAAGTTTCATTACATTTAGAGGAAGATCCAACTTTAAAAAATAATACTTTTTTTTCTCATTAAGGACTTGAATTTCATCTTGTTGTCACTGCCACAGACAATCCAGTGGTCAGACTTTGGGCTGAGAGGCACAAAAGGGCCTCAAGTGATTGCAGAGATCACCCAGAACTTAGAGGGGAAAGTTGTCATCCCACTGCCTCAATTGGCTTTGGATGAAATTCCCCTTCACAAACTCACATCTCCGCAGAGATGCTCGTTGTCTTCTCAGGATATGTGCTATATGTAGGAAAATGTTGTATTGCTTGAGGCCTCACAACATAAGTAATGTTAGTAACTCCATGGAGCCTCAGGGAAGTAAAGGATTATGCCAAAATACATCAAGGTTTGCAGGGAAAATAAGACTCGATTTTCATATCATTGAAAACCATCATCTTAAATTTATGTTTAATCATGTTAAAAAAATGTATTTCATTGCATAATTAATGCGGGCCTGGAGCAAGAAAGTTTGGGCAAATTCTGTTTTTTTCCTGCTGTATAAAATGCACTGAAATTCTGTCTGGTAGAGCTTTTCCACTCCTACTTTCCAAGGCTTGAGAAGGACTCTCACTTGTGAACCTGTTGACATGTTTCTAGCAATGTAAATGATGACTGTGGCTTCCTCTTCTACTGCTCCTTCAAAACAATCTGCTGGAATTCACATGCTGCTGGAATTCACATGCTGCTGGAAGTACAGACCTCTGGTGATGAATCACCTGCTAAAGGTTGAGGGGGCACTCAAAAAATAAATACTTTGGTAGTTCTCTAAAATAGCCATTTTCAGTTTGGGTTCAGAAAGTCATTTCATAGAGTTCCTGCTCTTTATATATATTTTTT
>NW_016690328.1:1588638-1605204 GCF_001604755.1 Lepidothrix coronata
AATAAGAAATAAATTTAAAAAAAAGCCACAAAAATAAAAAAAAAAAAAAAAAAAAGAAAAAAAACCCTGAAAACCCCACAGAGACATCAAATACCACCTCTCTGTGAAATGCAGATTTATAGATGTATGAGTTCAGATATGTGTGTCAGTATTCCTTTTCAGCATTTTAGGACTTTACAGTGGTAAGAGATGGAAAATACTCTTTTTAAGACTATCTTTTTTCTTTCTCTCCCACACTGCAGATTTGTATCCAGCAATCACTTCAACCCAGCTTCCAGAACTGGTTGTAGGAGGTGAGCCTGATCTTTTAACTCAGGTCCAGCTTCCATGCAGGGGGTGAAGAAAAGCAGTGTGAGGGTTCAGCATCACCACAAAGCTACACCGTGGGACAAGCAGCTTTATTCCAGGTTCATCTCTTCCCAAACACAGCACGGATGCTTTTATGCCAAGGAACAGGCAGTCTGAGGAACAGCAGTAGGAACAGCATGGCAGAGAGCAGAGGGGAACACAGCACAATGCTGTCAGAGCTCTGCTCACCCCATGGACCTGCTCTCAGAGTGGTTTGTTGTTTGAAGGTAAAGCTTATATTTGATAATGATGTGGCCGCCTGTGTGTGTCCCCTGACTTCCCTCTCCTGTAAAGCCCCACTGTGGCACTGTAGCTGTTTTGACACGGCACACTGAGGTCACCCAGATGTGTTCCTCCCTCTGCCTCTCGAGGAAATATTCTTGTACAGAGCAAAGCTTCACTCCTCTCATACAGAAAGCTGGTGATTTTGGCTTCTGGAAGTACAGCAATAGAGAGGTATCAACTCCTGCAGGCAACAAGGCAAAGGAAGTGGTAATTGTCCATATGTAAACCAGAACATCGGGTACAACACTGCACCTTCTATCCCACCTGAAGATCACTTTTCTCAAAGTCGTTTGTGATGATGGGCAGCAGGTCCCAGATTTTATCACCTGAATAGCAGCTTTCTTGGAAAACTGGTCCATCTCCTCAGGAAACTGCCATGAAGGTGTGCACTTCCTCTGTTTTGTGAAGAGCAGCTCTCACTGATTTCATCAGCTACTGAGCTACCACAGTAATGAGTAGACAGAGATGACATTCTCCACTACTGAAGCAGAGCTGAATATTCCCAAAGGATTCCCAAGCAATATAGTCAGAAATACTCTAAGCAATGGAAATCCCTTTGAATATAAAAGAATAATAGTCTAACAGTTTTCTCTTCTGAGAACTAACCTCCTATTCATCCCTCAGTAATTTGTTTTCAGGTGTCTTTCAATGTGAAATAAGGACTATACTCTTCCACAAATATTTAGATAAAGTTTCAAAACTGTCATTATGGGATTTTTTGTTTTCTTTTTTTTTAATGCAAGTGAGAAATCACTAATAAGTTCATCTGTTATTAGAATTTTGCCAGCCAGCCTGATTTTATTTTGGAAAATAATGCCGTACGAGTTCCAGAACTTTAACAAATTAGATCTTATAATTAGATTTCAAGATAATTGCTAGAGAAATAATTAAGAAGTTATTCTGGGACAAGTGCTGGAAATCAATGAGGTATAGAGATATTGTTATACTTTCAATATATGTAGCTGGTTAACTCTTTGAAGGTAAAACTCTAATGTGCATAAAACCACTTTAGTCTAAACTGAGAAAAAAATACAAAAGACACAGGACACTGATGATCAACACTGCATGAATTTAAAGCACTAATATTACTGCATTGTTGTAACAATCATTGGAATAAAATCTTCACTGAAATTTTGACTAAGTAGTCCTAAAGCAGTTCACATTGAAGAGAGGAAATACTGATTTTCTTGGGTAGGTGAGGATGGGGTAAAAGGTATTTGGCTATGTAGATATTTAGGAAAATGTACAAAAAACCCCCTGTGTTTTATACCAGCATATGAGGTAAAAAAAAAAACAAACAAACAGGATGCTCACAGTGTGTCAATTATTAAACTCAATTCCAGTATCCCTGAAGTGTGTTGATTCATGGACTCCGTACCCTATGGCACAGAAGAAACCTCTGGTTGTGATAAATTGAATCAAAAATGGAAAACCTTGTTAAATGAAGGATGTCAAGTGGCCACCACTGGAAAATATAGTCTGAAAACTGTGTTTAGAAGGACAATGATTTGGAAAAGTGAATGTGCTACACAGTCAAAGTAGCCCTGCACGTCACAGGCATTTGTGGAATAATTTCATGCTCTGCTGTTCTTCGACTTTATTTTTACCTCTGGACACTTTTTGATCTAAATATTGGCTTGTGGAGTTCAAGAATCACAGAAGAAATCACAGAATGGCCTGGGGTGGAAGGGTCCTTAGAGAATATCTTTTTCCAACACCCTGCCATGGACAGGGCCTCCTTCCACTAGACCAGGTAGTTCAGTGCTCCATCCAAGCTGGCCTTAAAGGCAACCTGGGTTTGAAAACCTGGCCTTGAAAACATGGCCTGCTACAATGGAGAACATCAATCACAATCACTTCAAAAGTATTGAAGAATTTTTTGCTATGCAGTTGTGGAAGGCACCCAAATATGAATTATTTCCCACCTCCTTGAAGTGTGGCTGTGTCCTGTATATGCCTTGGCTGTACCTCAAATAATTTGCTTAAGATGAGAGTGAAATAGTGAAGCTGCAGACAAGAATTGGTGCAATGCATGGGGACATATGGCTTTCCTGAGAATAAGTTGTGGAACAAGATGCAAATGTGTTCCATACCTCTTACAGACTTGTTCTTTATCAGACACATTGTGCCCATTTTTTTCCTGTGCTATGGGAACAGCACAGACATAAAAGGAGCAAATTAATACTTATAAATCTTCTATTTATTGATGAGGAAATTAAGAAGCTATAAGCTAATGTTTGTTCTGTGTGCCTGATGAGCTGAGAATATTGTTTCCCAGCCAAGGATTGAGCTCTGCTGGTTAAAGGAAAAACAGAAACTTCGCAATTTTTCACAACTCCTTAGCTGACAAACATCTGTGACCACAAATCAAGCAGTAGCTCTCAACAGCGATAAGAGCTCCTCCCTTTAGATTTCAGAAGCTATAAAATATGAAGTTTGCAAGAAATTAGATAATTTATCCCCCTTTGTTTGTTTAGATTGGAGATAATTCAAGGTCCTTCATCTTGAGAAAGCTCAGTTGGACAAGACTTTTTTCTTTTTTTTTCTACCAAACCAAAACTAGAAAGGAGTAGAAGTTGGTGTGTTATAGGAGTCATCCAGTGCCTGCAAAGAAGGTTGCAGAAAATAGAAATTGTGGATTTAATCCACCTGTTGCTGAAAGGATGTGTACTCAGATCCCTGTGATATTGCAAGGGAACTAATTCATGGTCTCTATCACATTCTCCACAGAAAAATGTTTCCCAAGTTTAAATCTGACAAATAATTCATCCCTTTCTTCCTGTGAATTCATAGTAAATGGTAATACCCTACCACATCTGGTGGTACAATATCACATCTCCTGCTTTCAGATCACGAGTTTAACTGCTCTGAATCGTGTTGACAAGACAGGTTGTGATCCTGCCTTCTTTTTGCCCCTTGTCTGTTGACATCACTGTTCTTTAACTGGATTAATGCAATTCCCTATAACCCCCCCAAAAAAATCCCTCTTTAACGAATAACACACAGCCTAAGTCTCTTGTATCAGTGCCAAATGTTGGGAAAACAAGTAAATGTACTTCAGAAAGAGAGGAGGGTGTTTGGATAAGGAAGTGATGCAAAGAGATTTTGATACAGTGACCACCAAGAAGGAGATGAGACTTCCCTTTATATGTCTCTCCTTTCCATTTGAGTGAGGGGAATAAACCTAATGCCCATTCCAGTGCAAGAGAGTAGTGCAGTCAGCAGCTCCACTCTGGAACAGGCTTAGTTATGATACAAAAATCACTGGACAGAGAAAGGCAAGAACAGATCTGAGTTCAGGTGGGAGAAGACTGAAAAACGTTTTATACCTGATTTTACTCTAAAAGATAACAAAGAGGGGGGCAATGATGGAATACGCTTGTGAATACTACACAGAAGGCAGACAATGGAAGTTTAGTGTTCCTACTTCAACATGTGGAACAGGAAATCCTCCAGGAGGCTGAAAGCTATAAAATTTAGAACTGATCAAATACAGTTGTTATTCAATGCACAGCTGAACTGTGAATTTCATTGTATGAGATACTTCCAGGGTAATCTGCTTATTAAGACTCAAGAAGAATCTGGGATACTCTTATCACACATACATATATCTATAAATTATTTTATAACATTGCTTGTGAACAGAGCACAAACAGTTTTGCTGTCAAAGTTATAAAGAATGAAGTTGAATTCACATGATAACCATGGAATCACAGAATGGTTTGGGTTGGAAAGGACTTTCAAAGGTTATCCAGTCCCAACTTCCCTGCCATGGGCAGGGACATCTTCTACTATAACAGGTTTTTCCAAGCCCCATCCAACTGGCCCTGAACACTTCCAGGGATGGGGCAGCCACAGCTTCTCTGGGCAACCTGTTCCAGTGCTTCACCACTTCACAGTAAGGAATTTCTTCCTAATAAGGAATCTAAACCTGCCCTATTTCAGTTATAAACCATTCCCCCTTGATGTCTCACTCCAAACCCTTGTCCAAAGTCCCTCTCCAGCCCTCTTGGAGCCCCTTTAGGCACTGGAAGGTGCTCTAAGCTCTCCCTGGAGCCTTCTCCTCTCCGAGTTGAAAAACCCCAACTCTCTCAGCCTGTCTCCAGAGCAGAGGTGCTCCAGCCCTCTGGTCATCTTTATGGCCTCCTCTGGACTCATTCCAACAGACCCATATCCTTCTCATGCTGGGGAACCCAGAGATGGATGCAGCACTCCAAGTGGGGTTTCAAGAGAACAGCATAAAGGGGGAGAACCACCTCCTTTGACCTGCTGCCCACATTGCTTTGGACGCAGCCCCAGGACATGTTTGGCTTTCTGTGCTGTCAGGGCACATGTCTGGGTCATGTTGAGCTTCTCATAAACAAACACCCCCAAGTCCTTCTCCTCAGGGCTGCTCTTCTTCCATTCTTTGCCCAGCCTGTGTTTGTGCTTGAGATTGCCCTGATTTAGGTGCACTTGGCCTTCTTGAACCTCCTGAGGTTTTCACAGTCCCACCTCTCAGGCCTATCAAGGTCCCTCTGGATGCCATCCCTTCCCTCCAGTGTGTTGGCTGCACCACACAGCTTGGTGACATCAATGTCACTGTCCATGTCCCTGACAAAGATGTTAAGCAGTGCCAGTCCCAGCCCTGATCCCTGAGGACATCACTTGTCCCTGTTCTCCAACTGGACACTGAGCCATTGACCACAACTCTCTGAATGCAACCACCCAGCCAATTCCTTATCCACTGGGTGGTCCATCCATCAAATCTATGTCTCTCCAGACAAGGATGTTGTGCAGGACAGTGTCAAAACTTTGCACAAGTCCAGAAGGATTTGTAGCTCGTGTGTTGAACACACAAATATACAGGAAAAGCTTCTATCATTCCCTTGGTTTGGACCAAAATTTGAGGCAAGATATTTGAACAGATTAACTGATCTAATCCTAATCAACGATTCCTGGTTTTCACATAGCTCTGTATATAAGTAAATATTTCAAGGTATTGATCTCCTGCTTTGCGTAAGAGGATAATGATTCTGAAACTCCCAGAGACAAATCTATATTCTAAGTTTTAGAAGAATAGAGCCTGGCTGAAAATATCACAGTTTTGGGGAATACTACGACAAAATTAAATATAGGTTGGATAAATATAGATTGGACAACACCATTAACCCAATGATAATAATATAACTTTTTCTTTACGGGGATGATGTAGGGATCATGATGAAGGCAAAGTGAAATAGAAGAAAGGACAGGTGGAAGTTTCCTCCAAGACAGGTGCTGTCATTTTGTTTTGCTTAGTTTTTCATTACTGTTTCACAGCCCTGTGCTTAAGGATAAATATTTGTCAGATACATCAGCACAACAGATAAAAATTGTCCAGTTTAAAGTATTCCTAAATTAATACTATCACTTTTCTATAGGTTTTCCAGCTCTTTGGACAAGATAGTTCAGCTGCATGCACAGACCTCTAAAATAACCTCATGACCTAACAGTTGTTAAACACCTTTCATAATTTGCCACAAACTTTTCAGGATTTTTTAAATATTTCAGAAAATCACTCCATCTGAAATTATATATCCCTTGGTTCATAACTCACTTTTAACACTTCTAATATACATCATCTCTGGATGTTTAACAATGTTCTCAATCTAAATGATGCAGGGAAATACAATTAAGTTTTAAGAACATTTATTTAGGGAAGAAAAAGATTCAATATCTTCTTAAATTACATGTACATTTAGGATGTTAAAATTCACCAGGCTGATAAATTGCATTGCTATTGTTACTGTGATTTGATCTACACTAAGGACAGGGATCCTTCTAATAGATTAGGAAAGGAAGAGCTGATACTAAAAAAAGTGTATTTTTGCCGATGAAGTCTAAGTTGTATCAATTTAGAGTGTGGTTTCTAGGCTCTATCTGCAGATAAAGATGAATACTTCCAGATGGCAGCTTGTTCCAGTCCCAGACAAGGTGTCTGTCTCTCCTCACTGACTGCAAAGAGAGTTTGAAGGTAGGGTTAGTGTGGGTGTTCTCCCTATGGGCATCACCTTTGAAACAAGTTCCCTTTTATAGTTGAGGAGAGATAATCATAAAATCATTAGTGTAGATGCAATTTATCTTATCTCACAGAGGATGCCCACATTTGGTCAGAGGAACCACAGTCTCAGCTTTTAGATCACACTGATGTCCTGGGCCACCTTGCAAAGATTCCCATCTTCTCCACAAGGATGTGGGTTCCCAAAGATCCTGGTCATATCTACTTGCTCTGAGAAGATGCCCTGGATACAGTAGAGCATTTCCAGCGGCACTGGGTATCCAATGGAGCTGATCTCTTCTAGGAGGATTCAGGTGAAGATTAAGGGACCTAAATTTAATACTCTACTTTTGTACTATGAGTTTAAGGTAATAGAATTATAGAATGGTTTGGGTTGGAAGGGAGCCTCAAAGCTCATCTTGTTCCAACCACCCTGCCACGGGCAGGGATACCTTCTACTAGATCAGGTTTCTGAAAGCCCCATCCCACCCGGTTTTGAACACTTCTCTTCTCTGAGCCTCACAATCTCAGTTCTCTCACCCTTTCCTCATATGAAGGGTGTTCCATCCCTCTAATCTCCTTCATAGACCTTTTGTAACAAGTGGTGATACAACCAAAAGAGTCCAGGGGCCACTTCAGCTCTGCTCAGAGCAGACAGTCACACCCTGGTCACCTGCACTGTTTTCTGAGCTTGCTTGATGCACTGACAGAGCTTCTGAGGGGAGGGAACAGAGCTCTAACCTGTATTTGTATTTCCCTCCTATCACTGAGATAGGCTCACCCTGAGTTGAGAGCACTCCTTAAATTATCCAAGACATGCCAGCCTTTGTGAACCCATTTCTACCAAGTGGTCCTGGGGAAAACCATTTGCAATATTTGTCAGTAAATAGAAGGTTGAAAGCAGCATCAGAGTCCTGGTTGATTTTGACTGCAGGGGCTGCATGAGAATTTATATAAATAGGCAACAGACCTGATAGTTCGAGGATGGTACTTAGGATAAAAGTCATAATTCTTCCTAAGTGTGGGCACAATCTGTGCAGGGCACACAGAAACTACAAGTATCGGATGAGCACAAAGAACTACGAGTTTTATACAAGTTCAACTCTCTGCTTCAACCCAAACCTCAGGTACCAAGAGGACAAGCTGCCATTCAGGTTAGCCCAAAGGCCACCAAGGAGCATCCTGAGATCAACTGGAACATCTTTTAATGCTCACTGGAGGGGAAGGGAGTCGGTAAATTGTGGATTCCTGTGCTGCCTGGGACATCACACATTGCTGCCAATAAACATGTTGTGGTGTGAAATACGGTGCAGCGTGGGAATAATAATAACTTGGAGCAGAAGAAAGGCTATAAAAAGAGGGAGGTTGCTGTTGGAGAAATCGCTCAAAAAACTAAGTTTTCTGCTTTTGGCATAAACTTTTTTTCAGGTGGATAAATGGATGCCATGTGTTTGAGCAAGTGAGAATTTGTGTCTCAAAGAGAGGTCATTTTGTTGAGGGCAACAGTAACCATTATCATAAATAGCCACACTCTGGTATATCATCCAGCAAAAAAATACTACACATTAAAAAAATAAAATGCTATAGTTCTTGACTATAACTCACCAATATGGGTTTAAGGTGGAAGACATATTTTTAAACAGAAAGACATACAATCTGTGTTTAAGGGCACAGAATGATACTGAAACCCACAGACTTTGGAAATTATACTTACCAATGCTACTGAAAACCAGCAACATGCATTTGACTTTCATTTGCCTTGCACTGCTTCAATTTTCTTGTTGTTGATGTCCATTCAGTGCACTGGTTTTGCTGCATTCTGTTAGGTTAAAGTGTGCTCTAACATTATGGATTTCCTCCTTGTGAATGTGCTCAAAGATCATGATAAGCCATATCCTAAATCCTTTAAAGCTAAATGACATCTGTCTATTTATGCCAGGAATAATACCCAGAGAGAATAAAAGAGCACCAGGTTTGTTTATTAAACCTATTCAATATGGATTTTGACTACCACAAGGATTAGGGTATTTTCAAATTTAGTTCCATGCAAGTAATCTGTTAAAAAATCAAAATCTTATGACTCCAAAGAAAACTATTTCAATATTTTGACTGCTTTATTTTTGTGGTAGGATAGAACTTGGGTATATGTATTAACTCAGGTTACACAAGAGCTCATGAGGTCACCTGTTCCAATCCACAAGGAAAAGCAGGGTTAACCAATATTAGGTTGGGATCCTTGACACCTCTATTATAGTAAAAGCAACAATCCTGTTACAAAGTGTGTAAGTAATAACCTCTAAAAAATAACTATAATGGTTACAGTTCCCTATATGTTTTGTTGCACTGGCATTTTCAAATGGAAAAATTGTTCTGTCAGGAAATTGCAAACCCTTTTTA
This sequence comes from Lepidothrix coronata, assembly GCF_001604755.1. NCBI lineage: Eukaryota > Metazoa > Chordata > Aves > Passeriformes > Pipridae > Lepidothrix > Lepidothrix coronata. The sequence continues at coordinate 1,597,688 of NW_016690328.1, forward strand.
TTCGCTTTCTGTCTTTTAACTGAATAAATTCTGAAAGAAAAAACAGAAGATAGAAAATTAAAAAAAAAAATTGGGGAAAAAGGAGAAAAGGAATGATTTAAATGTCTGAAATTTTGGGGGAGTCAATGAAAATATCTATGCTGAAAAATTGTCTCTTCTGGGACAGTTATCTTGTTATAAACATGTAGTTTAGGTGTTCAAAGAAGGCAACCAAGCAAACTCCTGGTACTGCAGCTTAAACTTAATGTGTACTATGGACATGAAATTCGGAAGAACAAATGCCAATCTTTTCTCACAGCAGCATCCTGCTGTGCTATTAGTAGGTGTAGATTAGTGATTTTATTTCCTATCTGTAATTTTAGGAATGCTGCAATCCTACTGAATGATACTCAGTTGCAACAGGAACACAATTCATAGTCGTTGCCTGAATGAGGCACAGAAAAGACTTTAAAAAATTGGGACTTTCACTTCTGTGCCCAAGAGAACACACAAAATGACACAAAGAGTCATATGGAAAAGTCAATTATAAGAATGATGAATTTTTTCTGGAAGTATCACATGTTCCCAGCACTCAATTAAGCCATTAGCTGGGAAATGGGGAACAACTGACTATAATTACCCTGCTAAAGGCTTCAAATCTGTTTACAGGATTCAGAGCCATGGGCTTCACTGCACTGATGGTTGTATTTAGCTTATTTAGAGGAAAAATATGTGCTGGAATTTAAGGTCAGTGTTAATAATATTTATTTTTATATATGCCTAAATAAACAACATTATAAAATTCCACAAGGGAAATTGTTCAGAATCTAATAGGCAATAAACTAATAAAAATATACCATGATTCTTTAAAACTAAATATATAACATTTAAACAACATTTACTTAAAATATTTGTATAATGTAATACATGGTATATATTAATATCACATTTATATTTAGAATATAAAATATTATCTAATGTGTATATGTGCTTACATATAATGCATATACTTTCATATATGATTATATATGTAATATATAAAATTATATAGCATTTAAAATATATACACATATATGTAACTCAAAAAATTAATCCTACGTTTTTAACCCCCTGTTATATTTCAGGAAGTGTGTGAGGACGTGTCGTGTGAGACAGACACTTGATCTAGTTCTAATTAATTGTGGCAAAGTTTCTGAATAAACTACTTTATGGACTTGAAGCAGGAATGTCTTATCCAGCTTAGACAGTGAAGTGACTGTAATGCTTTGGAAATCACAATGGATTTTTCCAGAGCTTGTCTGGGCATTGAGAGTTACAAAGAAGATCCCTGCAGCAGGATGTGCTTGAATCCATTCTCTCTCCATTTGGGTTCTCCTCCACTTTTCCAGCATCATGGAGGGACCATAAAAACACTAAATTAAGGTGATCTTGTTTTTGCACAGGGAAATTTTTAATTCAAAAAATTCTCTATTCTGATTTATGAATCAGGGTGGAGGAAGAACAGAAGGAAGAGAAAGGAATCACTGACTGACTGTAATTATTGCATTTTCTGTCGGTGCACAAGCCTTAATCCTGATAGCACTCCACCTCAGAAGTATTCACTAAATGAAAAAGTAGATGTGATAGCTTTGAAAAGTGTCTTTAAAGCAACATTTCCTGCAGATAAAAATCTGTGCATATCTGAGCATTGAGGACATTTTGAGGTCAACTGGGAAGTGAACGAAAAAATGTTTAATTCAGTGGTCAAATGGGTAACTGAACATAAAATACATCCAAGCAAAAATTTCTGAACATTTACAGACGAAGGACCAGTTTGCTAAAATTCATCTTAAATCTGCAAGTTTCAAGCAGTAAATTAAGGGTTGTTTTTCCATCATCCATGTATTGCTGTCATCTGGAGCAAGACTGATTGATCATCAAGATATTATCACTGTGAATGTATGTGGACTTTGGGATAAATTTTGTGTTCCTCTCCCCACTTGAAAGCTCTACTAGAAGAGAATAGCTGGAATTATGCCACTTGAAAACATATTTGAAGAAGTTTGAGGAAAACAAGCTGACCTTTTATGTGGCACTGAAAGCAACAGGATGAGTTTCCCCTTCAGAGCAGAAACAGCTTACAGCAAAGTCAAATAAAATTAAGTCCTTAAGCCACAAGTCCCAGAAGGTGCCTGACCACTCTCTCCATGAGAATTCCCATCTCTTTCAGGGCTGTTGGATCAAGTACCCTTAGAGGAAGAAACATGGAAGGAAACTTGGATATTTAAGATTGTTCTACTACCTTAGAAAGAAGGAATGGGGATGGATATTTCTCCTACATCAACTTTCCCTACTCAAACAGACCCTTGCTAATTTGCTGTGGCACAATGGAGAGGTTCTGAAGTGGGTTGCATTAATCACAGTTTTTTGAATTATTTGGCAATACCCATAAAATATAAATAATAGCTGAACAACTGGGCCTTTATTTAATGCCTGAAATCCAGGTCCACAAAGTGACTTGTTCTCTGCTAAAATCCAGGCTGTTATTGCCTCATAAAATGGGGCATCTATCTCCTCTCTGTAATTTACTGACTACCTAACAATGAATAATAGAACAACACCAACCTGTGTCTGCTGCCTGTGGGCCCAGCTCTGCAGCCCTTCCCATGGCAGAGCTGCCATGGGAGCCAGGATTAAGTATTCCAGGAGAAGACTTCGGTAGTGCTAAAATGAGATTTATTTTCATATGACTGGTTTAAAATACATACGTTTGACAGTGTTGAGGCCATTATTTTCCCCATTAAAGGAATATCATTGTTTATGGAGTGCTTAAATCCATGTTTATGATATTCACCCTCCCCTGTGCCACAAGAGTCAACTGCAAGGAGACAGAGAGAGGGGAGAGCAAAGGCATTTCTAGGGTATATCCTGGGCAGTCACCCTTTATTTCTTGTGTGATCAGCTCAGAGAAATGTTCCCCTCCCTTCAGAACTCTTTATGAAGCTGCTGCAGAGTGAAAAAAGGGAGCAGTGACTCTTTATCCAAATGAAAGGATGGATGTTGTAGTCATTTTCTGGGTCTGTCAGTTAACATTGTGCATTTCTTGCGTTGGCTGCTTAAAAATGGAGTTTGTTTCCTAAACTCAGGGAAAATGCCAGGCTAGAAATACTTCAGATACCAAGATTAGAATTCAAAATCACCTTGATGAACTAGTACAAGAAAGAAAGAAAGAAAGAAAAAAGAAAGTGATTCAGTGAGACAAGAACAAAACTATACAGTTGAGTTTGGACTTACTCTGACCTTGTGTGAATCACCAAAGCATGAAGTCTCAAGTCTGATTTGGTCATCTGGATCCCTCACAGTTAATGAATACTGACTCCTCAAGGAAGAAACAACCTTCCCATGTAAGATACCTGTCAGAGGAAGGAGTAGTATTGGCCTTTAAAATAGATAAGTCTTTCCAGGATGACCACTGAGACCAACAAGCTTATTATGCCACGTGCTGGATTCCGGCTACTCTACGGCTGATGACAACAGAGTGAATCATACCCATTGTTTTGTAACTTGGGGGATACAAGTAAACAAGTGACACCCTGGGCAGCAGTTTGTCAGCAAAGGATTGGGGGGATTAGAGTGGATCAAGAGCTTAACAGGAGTCAGAGTGTCACACTGTCACAAAGAAGGGAGGACATCAGAGCTACTCCTTCCATTCCGCTTGGCCCTGGAAAGCTGTCAGGTGAACATCTGCATTCATTTCTGGGCATTGAATTTCAATAAAAATGTAAATCAACTGGAGAGGGGCCAGAAGGCAGCACTGGGGGTGATCAGAGGTCTACAGCACACGGCCTTCAAGGGAACATTGACAGAGATGGAATCGGTTTTGCTAAAAATGGTGAAAATCGAGAGAAAAGATGTGATAGCAAAAGTTTAGTTGGACCTAAACAAAATCTTTCAGTTAGTGAGGATGGTTAAGTAGCAGGCAATGCTGCAGCTGGTTTAATCTTGACCCCTGGTGAATTTGATAAACATAATGTTTAGTTATAGATGAGATCATTACAGAAAGGGAAACAGTTCAGTGATACCATTGGAGGATTATATTTTCCAGGGAGTGAAAAAGAGTTTATTTTATACTGTGTTGCCAAAGGGGTTTATTCATCCACCTAATAAGGATGTGATTATTACTGAAAGTTCATTCATTACTTTTAAGCCCTTTCCCAACGATCTGCTTCCTTGTACACAGGAGTGTCTGCACTGATGTTTAAACTGCTTGTGCTTGTTTTTCAGATCACCTTCCAATTAACAAAATCCTCTGAAGCCACAGTCCACAGGCTGAACAACATGGCTGAACTACATGACCTCTTGAACCATCTTTTAGACCTGTCTAACTGCAAGGTCAGATTCAATAAAAACACTCAAGAGCCTCCTTCCACCAGTGGCATCACATAACTTCTTAACTTCAGCACATGCTAAAGAGCTTCACTCAATAGGAGACTAAACCCACAGTAATTGGGTGGTGAATCAGCCTGCACATTTGGTCTGTGTATGTAAAAAAGGTGAACGCAAAATTCCCTGCTCATGTCCAAAAAATGGCTATTTCTGAACTTTTATTGCATTTTTAATCCCTCTAAATGTTTCATCTTTATAGATTGCATTATTTATATATTATGATCCTTGTCATCCCCTCAAGCTGTGTCAGGACACTGCTTCTCCCTGTACAAAATAAATTGCTTATAAAATTTTCCCTCAGGGGAGCTCAGACACAAATAGTAATGTGCACTCCTTCCAAGTCACAGATAACAGGCTGATAAATTGTTGTTCTTAGCACCTGTATTGAATTTCTTGCCCTGAAGGATATGCATTCCTGTGCATAATAAGGTGGCTTGTTATAAAACAGAGACTGCTTGAGGAGAGAGTTATCTCACCTAACTTTGGACAACTAATTTTGACGTGCCTAGCCTAAATTAGTTACCAGGTTTCCCAAATACTCAGAGAAAGAGAAGCACTTCCAGCAGGTGTTTTAGCACAGCTAAATTATCCTCTGGAGATGCCTGACAGAGATCACAACTAACTTAGACATCCTACTTTATTTCTTAGAGTGTGCTGGGAATACACCCAAATCTGAAAGAAAGATTGTTCCTTAGCTTTGTCAGATGGTTTGGCATGTGGGAGTTAGTAGTTATACTAAGGTTTCACAGCTAGCAGCTCCCAGACCATTGATTTTAATGGAACCATGTGAATCTATAACCTAAGGAATCCAGCTCTATTAGCTTTCTTCTTCCATGTCTGATTCCAGCAGGATCTCGTGCACCAGCTCATGTATCTGCTCCATGAAGAAACATTTTTTTCAAAGATAGATCTCAACAGATCAGGAAATTCCAACAGTAAAGCTAGAAAAATACCCTTAATTCTTATCTTTCAGTCTTCTTGACCAATTTACTTTCACAATCATCAGCTTTAGCCAAACATATTTCACAGAGCGGCCAAAATCATAAAGGTTTAAAAATCATGAGAAGAGGTGACAAGAGAGAACAGAGATAACATCAATGGCCCTGTCCAGAGAAAGATGCAATATCTGTTCATCCCTAATTAGAGAATCCATATAGGGAAGGGGCTTTATAAAATCCCAAACACTGGGAAAAGTCTTAATAAAGCCTTATGCTTTATTAGGTAACCAAGAATTTAGGACCCTAGTGAAGTAGAAAATAAGCTTCAACAGCTCCACTGCCCCAGGCATAGCCTGTTTGTGCTTGTTTTCTATGTTTGTCTATGTATATAAATAACATTAATTCATCTTGGAGGGAACCTGGCTTTCTGCACAGGGGCACAGATTCAGGTTTCTGTAGGCTTTGAGATGGGAAAACTGCTTTTCTTTGAAAAATATTTTTCAGGAATTGGGATGCTGAGACAAGTTAAAGCATGGGCAGATTGAAGCTGAATAAGAGTAGAAAGAGTGAGGACCAGACAGAGAGACCATACAGTAAGAGAATAAAAAAATACTTTCTGCTGTTTTCATTGCAGCATTGATCATGAGGGTGTAAAACATGCAAAAATTTAGGATACTGGTTACCAATCTGGGTGGTTGGATACTCCTACCTGCTATGGCCTCTGAGCCCTCACAGTTCTGCTGCTTCATCAAGACATTTTATCTTTGAATCCCCTTTGCCACTCAACACTATTAATTTTACCCCTCTGGTGTTCACTGTAAAACTCCATCTCAGCAGGAGTTCAGCACTTCTTGTGCTTCTTTGCTCATCCAACATTAAGTAAAAAGTCCTGAACAAGTTCCTAAACCCTGAGATTCACTAAGAATCGCAATGGATGCCTTTGGCATTTCAGTGTGAATGGCTGCTGGGATGGCTTCTTTGGACTGCTGAATTTTGAAAAGTTTTAAAGAGTTTAGAAACTGTTAAAAATTTGTTCTCTCTTACCAACTGCTTTTTTCCAGTCACCTAGGAAATAAAAATCTTACCGGCTTTCTATTAAGGTTACTGCTGTTTGTGATTAAAACATCTACTCCCTTGCCTGCACCTCAAATAACAGCAATTTCTTTTTACTGGAGAAACTCTATAGTACCACTTATACAAGGGAAAAAAGGTAGCTGAGGGGATCAGTGGCTCTTTTGCAGAGTCAGTAAAATAAAATGTTTGGTCTGAACCTCCTTCATTTATTTAATTCTATTTGGGAGACAAATGAGAGCCCTGAGATATCCCAAAGGTCACTGAAAATAAAGACTTGCCAGAAAAAAATTTATAGCATAATGAGGGTCACTTACTGGAGTTCTCTGGAGAAGTCAACTGTTCCAAAACCCATCTGTAAAGAAAATGTGGGTTAACACACCAGAGTCCTTCGGGAGCAGGGTTATGTTGAAAGGGAATTATGCAATACTCATTTCCTATGTCAATTGTCATAATGAGGTTTCGCTACTTTATTATTTAAAAGGGATTTTTCCCAAGCAGAGCCAATGACCATCATTGCTCTCTCTCTCTCCTCTGGCTGCCCAAAGTGGAAATTTGTTTAATCATTGAAATTACATACATATCTTTGTGCAAGACAGTAGATTTTTATAATATTATTTGAATACATTATTTATTAACTTTCATAATCACTACAGCTTTTCTTATTACTGCTTCTTTCACTTCTTCACTGATTTTTAAAATGAAAGGGTCAAGCATGTCCTGAAGGCCAGGTTTTTAATTACTTCTGAGTTATATAATATAGAAATATTAACTAGTAATTAGGAAATATAGAGGACCTAATTAAGTGTTTGAACAGTTTTTGCTTTGGGACATTTTAACTGCTGTCTCTGATTTCATCAACAATTATTGATGTATGGCTACAAACCAAAGCAGAGGAGCTCAATATTAATTTTTTCATGTCAATATTTGAATGAAGTAATAACAAATTTACACTTCATGCCTCTCTCTAAATTAATGTTAGGAAAATATGCACCAATTTTTGAGACAACGAGAAGGTGATCAGAGGTAGCCAATCATAGATATGACTCTAATTCAGCACATGAAGTCACCTCCCTTGCAAAAAAAACTCAACCTCCCACATGT
>NW_016690328.1:1605214-1686992 GCF_001604755.1 Lepidothrix coronata
GGACAACCTGTGCCAATATCTCATCTCTCTCTTCATACAAATATATTCCTTATACCTAATCTATATCTCTTTTAGTTTAAAACTGTTACCTCTTTTCCAGTCTCTAGAGAACCTGGTAAAAGCCTCTGCCTTGCTTGTAACCCCCCTTTTTATATTGAAAAGCTGCAAATAAAAACTCCCTGGAGCCTTCTCCGGGCTACAAGACCAATTAATAGAATCACAGAATGACTTAGGTTGAAAGGGACCTTGATAAACATCAAGTTCCAACTCCCCTGCCACGGGCAAGGACACCTTTCTCTCAACTTTTCTTCATAGGACACTTGTTCCAGCTGGATACATCTATCCAGCCATTCCTTATCCAGAGAGTAGTCCATCCACCAAACCCGTATCTCTCCAGCTTAAAGACAAGGATGTTGTGGGAGACTGTGGCAAAGGCCTCACAGTAATCAAGTAGAATAAATCCATTGCTCTTCCCTTGTCCCCCAGTGGCTCCATTAGAGAAGGAGATCAGATTAGTCAGACACGATTTGTCCTTTGTGAACCCATTCTGGCTGTCTCTGATCACCTCCCTGTTGTCTGGAAACAATGATTATTTAATTTTTGCATATTTCCTCAATATTCATTTAGAGAGAGGGATGTGAAGTGCATATTTGTTATTACTTCATTGAGGTATTTACATGAAAAAAAATATGTATATGGTAGTTCTTTTGGTTTGGGTTGGGTTTTCCTATTTTATGCAAGAAAAAAACTCTTTATTTTGGGACAATGTGTGTTTTTTGGAGAGCAACTGTTTCACCAGCTCATTTGATTGATTTTTTTTTCCTCTTTAATTAGCTTCCTACTGAAATGTGAACATTTAGTTGCTAGAAAGCAAACAACAGAGCTCTTAATTTTCAGCTTTTTAGTGGAAAACATTTCACAATTGCTTGTAGTGCTGTCATGCTGCCTCTGCTCATAAAATTGTTTCTTTCTCTTAATTCCAAGGATTGCATTTGCAAATAAAACTGTGTGAGAACTGCTCAACTGGATCAGTCAGCAGTCTCTCTTGCCCAATATTCAGGCTCTGAAAGAAGAATGTAATAGATGTTGATGGAAACAGTATCAGAAAGAAAGCAGGTATAGGTTAATATTACTCAAAGAAGAGATTTGGACCTGCTCAAGAAGCTGATTGAATGTGAATCATCAGACTTCACAACTGCTGATACACCTTTTCTCTGTGAATTTGTTCCTTTTTGAGTCTATGTATCCATTTGCCCTACATAACAGCCTCTGGCAATGAATTCCATGACTGAATCATGCATTTTGTGTAAAACTATGTAAATTATTCATTTTCTGTAAAACTGTGTAAAATTCTTGAATTTATTTCAAGTCTGCTGCCTGATCACTTGGGAATTTATGCCAAAGTTAGGTACAAACTTGCACAGAAAAGAAGGAGAACTATGTCCAACTGCATCCAGAAATGCCTGTTGATTTTTTGCTATTGCAAAATTTGCAATGGGATTTCCTATGAGTGCTTATACAGCTGCTGAGCATGAAATCTGTTTAAAATTAGGCCTTTATATTATCCTTTCTCACCACCTCTTGTGTCTTTGTGCCATTCCTCTTCATTCTCTGAATATTCCAGGAAAATCAGAGATGATCTGTCGAGCTCTATAACCTACCTTTTGGGAACAAATGCATTAGCTCCAATAGTCAGATGTTTCTAACCTTTAGCAGTTCATTGACCACCAACCTTCATTTTCCTGTGGTTCATATCAAAACCATTTCCTGTAGTTCAATCAGAACATTTTCCTGTGGTTCAATCAGAACCATTTAGACAGTAGTCTCAGGCACATGGTGTGATTCTTGGGGCTGTTCTGCACAGGGCCAGGAATTTGACTTGATGATCATCATGGGTCCCTTCAAACTCAGGGATTATATCATATGATAATATTATTATGATTCTATGATCGTATATACCCCCATTGCATGAGGTTGGAGTAGAAAATCTTTAAAAGTCTCTTTCTACCCAAACCATTCTACGAGTTCATGTTGATCTTGCAATGTCATACTCTTTTTCTGGCACATCAGTATGACTTTTAGTCAGCACAGTTCACCCTGTTTGCCTGGGCAGACAAATAATGATCTGCTTATGCACCTTTAACTCACCACAGTGAGGATACTTCGGGCTCAGCATGCACAGAGGGTGCTGCTCATGGCGAGATCTCACGACATGAACCGGCATCCTGGTGAGTCTGGAGGAGCTGTAAATATTGCAAAGGTCCTGGAGATTATTTGACACCTCTGAGGCTTCCTTAGCTTTCCAACTTGTGAATGTTATTTGTAATACCAGGCAATTTTAGCCATACATTATTGTTTAACTTTTTAGTTCAGTTTTAATTATACTCTTATGCAACTATGGAAATGCAAATATGACATTCCCGACTCTGAGGATTAACCAGCCTGTCTGCTGTATAAATAGAAGCAGCTGGGGAACTGTTTTGTCTTATGTGTTTTCGGTAAATGGCTCATAAAAAACCCAAAGTGCCAAAGGTTTCTTCTGGCCGTATGGATCCTGAAGGGATCCCTTGATGTCTGCAAAGCGTTCAGTTAATGGAGCAATTTCTCTCTGAGCAGGGACATTAACACTTCTCTCCCTTTCATTCAGTTATTTTCACAAAATGTTTAAGAATATAATGTTTTTGACTCCTACTTCTCTGTTAATTTGTCTGAAATTGGCCCATATTCCAAATATGGCTGAAGTGGCTATAAACAACAATGTTACTTACAGAGTATAATGGCCTTGAGCTAAAGGAGGGCAGGTTTAGATGGGATATTAGGAAGAAATTCTTGACTGTGAGGGCGGTGAGGCATTGGAACAGGTTGCTCAGAGAAACTGTGTTTGCCCCATCCCTGGAAGTGTCCAAGGCCAGATTGGATGGGGCTCTGAGAAACCTGGGGTAGTGAAAGGTGTCTCTGCCCGTGGCAGGGGGGTTGGGACCGGATGATCTTTAAGATCCTTTCCAACCCAAATTCTGTGTTTGTATGATTATTTTGAGACTGAGCTCCTGGTCCATGTCAAGGCCCTATAAATTAGGGGCCTGAGTTGTTATATCTGTCCTGGGTTGGTTAAAATTTAATGAGTATGAGCACAGTACAAATCTGTACTCACATCATGTAATGCGCCGCTATATGAGTAATGGCACTAAAAACTATTCCTCTTCCTCCCTGAAATGCATGTCCCAAAACTGGATAGTTTTATGTGGGAAGGATGGCTTGGCAACCTTACACACATAGGACAAAAAGAGGAAAAGGAGCAGGAAAAGCAGCCACGAGTAAAATTGACAAGACAATTTTTCAGCAGAAAATGCAATTTAATCTAAACACTTCAAAGAAATGTGCCCTATTTCTGTGGCATTTTTAACATGAAAATGATAAAATGAACCATCATCACTTCATCTTATAGTTCTGACAAAGTCAAAATGTTTTCTTTTCAATAAAGAAAACACTCCTTTAAATTTCCCTTTAAATTAATATCTTAACATTACCATTGTATGGAGTCCTTTCTATCATGCAGAAAGTATTGAATAAAATATATTGTACATTAATGAAGTATAACTGATGATACTAGACAGCATTTTTAATCTCATGTGGAAAAATATACAGTTTTTTCATTTTCTAGAAATCAAACTTTCCGAGGTTGAAATTCTGAAGAAAAAGGTCTGGGTTTTGATCTGCTGGTGGTGCTGAACAGGTGTGAATGACCATTGCTACTAGAGGATACCTCTTCTACCAGATGACAAATGACAGGGCGAGAGGAAATGTCCTCAGGTTGCACCAGGGGAGGTTTAGATTGGATTTCAGAGAAAAATTTCTTCATGGAAAGGATTGTCAGGAATTGGAACAGGCTGCCCAGAGAAGTGGTGGAGTCAGAATTTTTAAAAGTGTTCAAAAACCATACGGATATGACACTTGAGGACATGATTTAATGGTGAACATGGTGATGGTGCTGTGTTGACAGCTGGGCTTGATTTTATAGGTCTTTTCCAACCTGAGTGATTCCATGATTCTATGGTAAAGGTGTTTCTCCTTCCAGGGAAGGAGCAGGAAGCTCAGTCATTAGCACTACAAGGTTAATGCAACGTGTGCTGGGCTCCTTTCCTTCTCTACAGAAAATAAGAGAGCAAAGATATTTCACCTCAGTCTTTTTAACGTGTACCCAGACTGCCCTCCAGCCTCTCCTTTCCTTCTGCTCCCGTTAATCCAGACTAATAGTCAATGTAATCAAAATATGACCTCTGCTAAAACACTCCCAGCAGTTTAAGGAGGAAAATTACGCAGCAAGGACGTGTTTTGCTGGCTGTGTTTGAACAGCAAGCCATGTCTTTAAAAATAAAATAATACAGCCTCAGGCTGTTTGTCTGAGCATGATTGGAGCCAGGGGATTTATATGGATACCCACAGTTATAAATAAATGCACTGAGTTTTCAACACGTGCTAGATTTTGTAGTCATATAACTGATCCCAGAGCTCTTAGAAAAGAGGGATGTTCTGCTAACCAGGGCTCTCGTTGTATTTTCAATTTCACCCTCATTATTTTTAGAGAAAATCCGAAGGAGACATTTGCAATAAATGTGATGAAAAGTCCATTGAGTTATAACAGCAAAACCAACCTCTGAGTAGGCTGGGCATTTAACTAATGCTGCAGGAGATAACGGCTGAGCGTCGGCTGGGTGAGAATTTGGGCAAAATTGCTGGGAATTATGAGGTTTTTAAGAGGATTGACAGTGCTGGCATGCACAGTTCTGCTTTCACAGTATGCAGACCTTGCCTTGCACTCTCAGAGCTCCCTGGCCAGCTGCCAAAAATAAGTGCTATCATAGAAGATACTTTTTAACATATTTTCACTTATGAAGGAGGAAAGCGAATAGTTGACTGCCACAGTTTAACCCCAGCCAGCAACTGAGCACCACAAAGGCACTCGCTCACTTCCTCTCCTGAAGTGGGATGGGGAGGGGAATGGGAGAAAGATAAAACCTTTGGGTTGAGACAAGGACAGTTTAATAACTGAAATAAAGTAGTTAACAATAATTTTAAAGAAAAGTGAGACAATTGGAACAAAAAAGAGAGAAAAATAAAACTCTATAAAAAATAATCCAGTGATGCACATTACATTTGCTCACCACACTGACTGATGCCCAGCCCATGCCCAAACAATGATCAGTCCCTTCTAGACAACTTCCCTCAGTTTATACACTGGGAATGATGTTCTGTAATGTGGAATATCCCTGGCTAGCATGGAGCCAAGCCTAATTCTGAGGTGGTGCCATTTATATGTCATCCAACCTGTGCTAAATGAGCACCTCAGTTCTCTGAGCACTCAGTGCTTTATTAGTCTCCTCTGTGCATCTCCAGCACCTTCTCATGCTTTGACTCTTCCAAAACCAACTCTGTGTTCCTTACCATAGATGCAACCATAGGAATGGACAGTGCATGGAAGTTCTGGAACTCTCATGTTTGCATCCCCTTCCAAACTTGCTTTTCAACACTATTTACTATGTTAGTTCTTGCTCTGGGGTTTGTAAGTGCATGGGAATACCACAAAAAGTCTAGAAGAGAATTCATTCCAATGACGTAAGGGATTATGGATGTTTTTTATGTGCTCTCAGGGGAATAGAAGAGGGACTCTGACACTCTCAATCATTTCTCTCTTCTTCCACAAAATAATCAGAAGGCTTTTCCTTTTAGCATTACATTCATCATAGGTTAGGCATCCATCTTGCTGTTCCTTGCTGAACTGTTATTATGTGGAGGAAAAAGAGCTTTTTTTTTAATAATCAGGAGGAAGAAGGAAGACTCAAACACACAGAGACACAAACATGCACAGCTTCCGGAGGGAGAATCAATTCACACTGAAGACCATTTGCTCATCCATCTATGTTTGCCAGGTAATTTAGGCTTGGAAAGCAGTACAGTAACACACTGAAACAGCATTACTTGCTACTGTTCAAGGTGAATAATGTGGCCTTCTAAGGCCAGGGTCATTATCTCCCTGAGCCTGCTTCTGGCAAGGTAGAGGGAAGAAATATAGTGTCTATCTAAGAAGACCAATATTTTCAATTCAGATGTGAATATGAAACAGAAGCTCAGTATTTTATGGGGTATGGTATCATTTCCAGCATGTCTTCTATAATATTTGCTTGGGGCTGGCAGAAAAACTGATATTGTTGAGCCAAACCCTAGAATTGGACAAGTTAATCACAGCAAGGGTTACACTTCTCCATATTAATCACAGGGTATCCGCCAAGGATAACAGGTAATAACAAAAACAAAGGGGTCCAATATAATCAAGTCAGAGCCAGGATGAGAGTGTTAGAGCTGAGTTTTCTGTGTGACCATTGCTCAGAAGGAGATATTCAAACTGCCTGAATTCAATCTTAGCGGGATTCATCCACACTAAATCCAGAAGCCTACAGTGAGAGTGTCTGTGCTAAACCAACTTATCTGAGATTGTGCTGTGGCTGGAGGACATTGAGTCAACAGAATGGCAGGAGTACAACTCCTCTGATTCAGTGTGTGGGGACCTACCTTAGGAAGACTTGAATTGCACGCTAAAATCTATTGATTCTGTTGACTATAACCTCAATTAAAGTAGCTCAACAAAAGCATCAGTGCTGTTGGAGATGCCCTGGAATATCAGTTTTGGAGTCCATTTAGTAGTCCAAAAGGGTTCGTGTCTCCCAAATGTCTGGTGCATTATCTGTCTGATGTCTCAGGAACCTTAAAGCATTATTACTAGATGCCACTGCTTACACAACTGATTTAAACTCCAGTTCTTCAGTGGCCATAAATATAGCTTAGGGTTATTTGTTCATATATAGACAAGTTTCAATAACTCCTCAAATGGGTTCCACCTTCTCCTTCATCAGAGATATTATCACATCTATTGTCAGGGCATGACTAAAATATTCATATCTCCCACATCCCACAGTGATATCATTTTCACTCCAAACTATCAAAGAAGGAAAAACACTTGGAATGTGTAGATTAAATGTGTCACTTAATAAGGATGATGGTTATTTTGCTATTATTTACTTTGGGGTGAAGTTGACAAAGTTAGTATTCTTCTGTAATTATTTCAATAAAATACCTACTATTCTCTCCCATTCCCTTCCCTCTACAAGGAGCCAAAGCTTGTCTGCCTTAAGTATCAGACAGCCTGATCTACTCATCACTTTCCTATTATGTCACTGTTGTAACCCTCACTAAGTTGAATGGTAATTCAACTGTGGCCCAAAATAATTCTGATCAATGAGATTTTGACTTTTTCTGTGATGGGTTATAAGGAAGGAACTGTTTCCCTCTTTACTGGGCTGTAAAATAGTTGGGACCTCTGCAGGGGGAAAGATCCAAACAGTAGAATTATTATTCTGGATAGAAGGGTAGATCTGGAAACAGAGTTTGCTCTGTTTCTGACTTTCTTTATGTAGAAAACGCTGGACAGGCTGAACCAACATGGACCAAATGGATCTCCATAAACCCATCTTTTCCCTTCATCAGTCCTCTTCTACCTTTAAGCCTGTCCCTGCCTCAAGGTTATCTCCTCATGTTTTGTCCTAAAATCAAAAGATTTATAATTTAATTCATCATCTGAGAAATACAGGTAAATCTCTGACAGAGGTTTGACCTGCTAGATTTCAAGTCCTCCCTCAAAACAGTGAAGGAACTAAACCATCTAAATCAAATCAGATCTATGCAAATTATATCATCTTGATATAATTTATTCCTTAACAGAGTTGCATTAGGAGTAGGATTCCATAATCTTGTTCTTAGGAAAAGATTATTTAATTGAGTATAGCAAAATTTCCATAGAAAGCTGAATAGAAGTTCCTAAATTGAGAAATCATAATTCTATGTGCCATTACTTGTGCCCTAACTAAAATGAAATGTATTAGCGCTTGAGCTGTTCAAGTTCAGCTCCCAAAGCTGTCTCATGTGCTGGAAAGGTGCTGATTGTTAATTCCAGTTCCCAGCTGTCAGGAAAACTAAGCCAACAAGGATCTGATACTGTGGGAATGTTTTCTTTTTTCTTGAGATTTCGCTGCACGCTCAAATCTTGCATAATCTCACGGAGGACTGTGGGGTTTGTAGTAAATCACTATGAGAGTCCATTTTAAAACCATTCCTGTAGCTGTTTCAGCCCTGAATCCTCCTTCATATGTGATACCTGATGTGGGTTTCATTTATATGACAAATTTGGTGTGTTTTTTGTAATGTCAGGAATATTAACTACTTCACCCCACAATTCTGTCTCCGTAGAAAAGTCCTTATTATTGAAGCAGAGTTGGATTCAGCTTTAAAAATGGGTAATTTGGGATGTTGGGGTGAGCCAAAGTGTCTTCCCAGCTTCTCAACTGCCATTTCAATGCTCTATTGAGGTGGAAAAGGGCTGGAAAAAGCTTGTGTGATTTCACTCCCCTCCCTCCATGGAGCGTGTGCTGCATTCCAAAATTCACTTTGCATTCAGCTCCAACGTGTCACTCTGAAAGGACTGTGTCAGCAGCCTTAATTGCTTGGCTGGTGCCACAAGACTGATGGATTGTAGGCTCCTGCTTTTCTAGAGGAAGGACGAGAGCAGATGGGATTTTGCTAATTTAAACTTCTGTGCATGTTTAATGTCCTATTTATCTCTTCCAGTGAGCCTGAAATGGTAATAAATGAACTAGATTTTTACTGGAATTTGTTAATGTCATGAGAAGTATTTGTGAAGAACAAAAAAGCTCTATTAGCCTACATTGACCTGCAAATAAACAACAGGCTGTGAGGAGTGGTTACCACTTTCTAATTTGCTTAATGGCCTTTTAATGAGTGGGCCTGTGACTGTATAGTAAATACACTGATGTAACACCCTGGGGGCCCCTATTCATGCCATTTCCTGAAAATCTGAGAGACCTCCTGTTATTTCTGTTCCTCTATTTTTCACTCAGATGAGCCTATAGCAATGTATCCAACCAATCCTTGAACTATTTTCAGGTCTGGAATACAAATAAGAGTACTAAGACATTCCTGTTACAAGTCTAAGAACCTCAGTGGCCCATTCAGTGCTACCAGGTCGATTTTCCCTATCTAAATCTTAAATTTAAATCTTAAATCTAAATCTCTGTCTAATGAGTTTCTGTACCTAAAGCGTATTTCTGTCTTCATGTAGAAATGCAGCCCATTTTTGCTGTGTAGAGATCATGATTTACTGGATGTCTTTGAGGGATTCAGAGCTGTAAAAACTGTAACATAATGGAATCACTGTTGTCTGGGAAAACAAGCAGAGGAGGCTCCACACACAAGGAAGACAAGGATGGGAACAGTCTAGATACATTTAAATTTGCCAGCTGAATCTCTGAAACAGTTTAATTTTAGCACAGATACCTTTTCATACCATGATGTTTGTTTATTTAAGCTTAAATCCCTTGGATATGGAAATCACAACAGAGTTATAATTCTGGTACTACTGGGTAAGATATTCATGGGAAACCACCTTCCTGTCTCGTCTATGAGAACATCTTCAGGAATCCTAAACTCAATTATATCTGACAAGGAAAAAAATAACAGGGGAAACAGCTTTATATCAGTTTTCAAAACTGAAAAAGTTTAGATGAATTCCAGATGCAAATTTAAGGGATAGAAATATTTTTAACATTGGACATGTTTAATATCAAAGTGTTATCTTGTAGGTTTTAGAGTTTTAGGAAGGAATTACAGCTCATAGTGCACTGCCTTTATACACTAAAGGCACAACAGAGACACAAAAATGTTCCTTCTTCTGCAAGTTACACATTTAATTCAGGATCAATTACTTTTTAACTGAAGTAAGAGCAGCAGCCTTCGAACCCCTGAGAAAACAAAGCCCTTTTTACATACTTTGATTTAGTCATGCAAATTAGAAAATGTTGGCTCAAATAATTTAACTGAGACCATACATTCAAACAGTGACACTTTCAGGAGTGGTTAAATCTCCTAAAACCCCCAGCTCAGTCTCTCCTCCTACACACAACTAAAAAGCATTATAAAATAGCATTAAAATTACCTCAACAGGTAATTTGTTCCTCCAGGCCTTACTGAGCACCTTTGCTAATGATTTAGTTCCAGAACACTAAACCAAAAACACTTAGCAAGAGCAAAAGTCTGCAAATAAATTAAAGAATAGCAAGTTCCTGTTAGTCTCCTAATAGAGTCAATGATTAAATGGTTCCTATTTAAGCAGCAACAATAGCAAACTCTTTTATGCAGAATTCTAAAGGCTGATGGATTCACCAGGCTTTAAACAAAAGGGAGAAAAGGAAGAAAGGAAGGATTTTCTCAGCTTAGATAAAATGACTTGCATTTCAAATGTCTGTGTACAAAATTCTTAACTTAGAGAGTGGTGAGGCACTGAAACAGGTTGCCCAGAGAAGTTGTGGATGCCCCATTCCTGGAAGTGTTCAAGGCCAGGCTGGATGGGATCCTGAGCAACCTGATCTGGGGGGTACCATGATTACCCATGAGGTGATCTTTAAGGGCCCTTCCAGCCCAAACCAGTCTGTGATGATTCTCTGTGATATCCTTTGTATTCAGAACAAGGTAAGTAGTAATTTACTTACATGTAAATGGTGAGGACAAAAACATATAAAAAAGATCTAAAAGTATTACTAAGGGATAGACAGGTTGATCTAGAGGTCACTGATTTAATCTACTTGAATGATTTTTTATAAACAGAACAGCAGTTTGTAGGTAGGTACAATATTTCTGGGAGAGATGGGGCTGGAAGGAGAAGCAGAAGGATGAAAAGATATGACAGTGGTATTTAAAATATCACAAAGTGACCTCTTCACAATGGAGACTGTTAAAGAAAAAGACTAGAAGGAGGAACACAAAAGAAAGATTTGAGCTTCTTTCTTTGAAGAGCTTGGAGAAAAGGGGACTGTGTTATGTCTACACCAACATTTGCAAGGTCCAGAACTGATGGTGGGGTTCCAAATAAATCTGAAGACAGTGGAATCTCAGTGGGTGCTGAGATTTTTTGTTTGGTTGCTGTTATTTTTTATGAATTCACAGGTAGGATAATTTAATGACTGCTAGACTCCAGCAGTAGACAAGGTGATGTGAAGTTAAAATTCCAGTCTGCAAATGCAGAATTTTGTAGGAATTGTTATTCTTAAATGTTAGACGTAGGAAAATTTGGACAAGTACAAGTTTCTATGCGAGTCTCTATCCAAAAACCTGTTGGAAATCTATCAGCACACAGAATAATATTCAGACATAGATTAATCCCATTTAACTTCCAATAGTTAACGAAATCACCTAGTGAGAGGGAGTAGTGATCTGTGCTCCATCTAAATTCAAGTGAGAAGAATCTACACTTCAGAATGATTCATACCTTGGATAGCTTTCAGTTGCCCATGAAAATTTTCCAAGTCTATCTCCGCTGTCTGGAAAGGTAAACAAGAAGGAAAGAATCCTAAGGCTGGGCTAGAGAAACCATAGAGTTATGCAGAAATAAAGACTTCAGAGTTTTCTACAGTAGTTTCATGTCTCATCTGAAGCTCATCATTCTTATCTGTTCCCTGTTTATCTTCAAATTACCAGTTGTGGACTTTGTAAGATTGAGCACAATGCCTTGAGAGTAAAGTGGGAGCTTGGAGTGTGCAAGAGGACTAACTCAGAGGTCACATTATCACCTTATGACCAGTGATATCTCAGTCAGAAAAGTGCCTAAGTTTCTAAGATGAAGCCATTCAGCAGCAAAAATGACCAGAGCCACAGCAGTGCAGAAAAGTCTCTTTATGCAGGTATAACTTCAGTGATTCTGAGTGCTAAAAGTGGAGAGACTTTAGAGATAAATCAGGTAATCCTGTCACCTAAGAAATGTCTTCACACTCACTGGAACAGGGTGTCTAATTTCAATATAACAAGAATTAAAATAGTTAAAAGTATATATAATATTGCCATTGACCAAAAATGTCCACCAAAATATATTTTACATAGTGAAATGAAAATATATTGCTGCTAACTGTTGGCTGTGTATTTGGGTGCTGAAAAAAATCTCCAGAGCAGTTAATTAGGGGTGAGATAAGAAAGGGTTTATTTGCCAAGGCAAGATGTTACAGGATGCACGCGCCCCGTGCCTGAGAGGTTACATTTTATAATACCATCCATCCAATCCCAGATGTGCCCACCCTGTGGCCTTTCCTCTGGTCTACCCCGGGTCCACCTCCTTGAAATGGGTCTGGGGTGTATTTTGGGACCCCTCATTCCTCCCATCTTCAGCATCATCAGAGCACAAAGGGTACATAGTTACCTAATTCCTGACCGTATTCTGTGGTTTAGGCCCAGATATGCTGTTCTGTCAACTGTCTAGGCCTTGCCTTGACAAAAGACTAAACACTTCTGCTGTATTCAGAAGCAGGATTGATATGGGGAGCATAGAATGGGGTAAGAGGGTTAAGGAATGTATAAACAAGGGTACTGGAGAAAGGGAAAGGGACAAGGGACAAAGAAGGAAGGGGTTTCTGCTTTTAAAACCTACTTATAAAACTCATAAGTCTTACAAATACTAGAAAAATAAAAAAAAACATTAGGGGCTTAAGGCATCAAACTTTAAAAGAAAAGATAAAACCTGAAGTTGGAATTCACCCCATATAACTTTATTTGCACTGATTTTTTTCACACTCAGATAGAATACCTGAGGAGTTGCACTGTCATCTCATCTGCTTGGATGACTGACAGCCTGTGACTGAACACTCCTGTCAGGGAGTTGTAGAGAGTGATAAGGTCACCCCTGAGCCTTCTCTTCTCCAGGCTGAACACTCCCAGATCCCTCAGCTGCTTCTCACGGGACTTGTGCTCCAGAACCTTCCCTGGCTCCATTGCCCTTCTCAGGATGCACTCCAGCACTTCAATGTCATTCCTGAATTGAGAGGCCCAGAACTGGACAAAGCACTGGAGGTATGGCCTCACCAGTGCCCAGCCCAGAGGGACAATCACTGCCCTGGTCCTGCTGCCACACTATTGCTGATACAGCCCAGGATGTCCTTGCCCTTCTTGCCCACTTGGGCACACACTTGCTCATGTTCAGCTGCTGCCAACCAGCACCTGCGGGTCCTTTCCTGCTGGGACTCTTTCCAGCTGTTCTGCCCCAAGCCTGGAGCTGCTGTGGGTTATTGTGGCCAAAGTGTAGGACCTAGCACTTGGTCCTGTTGAGCCTCATGCCCGTGGTCTTGTCCCATCAATCCAGCTTTTCTGGGCCCCTCTACAGAGCCTTCATATCTCCAGCACATCGACAGTCCAACCCACCTTGCTGTCTTCCAACAATTTGCTCATGGTAGACTCAATCCCCTCATCCGTATCATCAGTAAAGATATTAAACAGGACTGGGCCCAACTCTGATCCCTGTGGACACCACTCATGACCGGATACCTGGTGGATGCAGCACCATTCCCCAGCACCCCCTGGGCTCGGCCATCAGCCAGTTCTTAACCCAGCCAAGCCCCCGTGTGAGCCGTGGGCTGGAACAGGGGCCTTGTCCCAAGGCCCTTGCCTGCATCCAGTGGGCTGGGAAGCCCAGGCAAGGCCAGAGGCTCTGAGCAGAGGGATATCTCAGTGCACTCTCTGGCTCCCAACAGGAATGGGCCTGAGCCGCAGGAGCTTTGGGCTCCCCAGGGCTGGACCAGGACGGGCTGGGCCAGGACAAGCTGTGCCACAGCAGGGACAATGTCCCCCAGCACCCTCCATACGCCTCCAACCTGGGCCTTCGGCTCTTCTGCCATGGGCTGGGGGTCCCATGTTGGGCCAGCATGGCCCTTGGCCTGGTCCATGGGCTGTGCTCCACTTTTGGGGTGGCCCAAGACTCCCTGGTGCCTTTCCACAGAACTGGGCATACAGGATACATTTGGGTGGGTGAATGCAGCCCTTGTCTGTGCCCCAGGAGACTCTCCGTGTGTCTCCTGGAGACCCCAGGGATGGTCCTGCCCTTTCCCTGGTGCGACAGGGTCCTGCAAGCACCTTCTGGGGTGACCCAGACCCTGTGCCTTTTGGTGCACCCTGGCACAAGGCAGACAGTAATATAATAAAAGGTTAATTAGAAGATGTAGTGATAGAATATTGACCATGACCTTATTTCCAGTTGCCCTCAATACTCTTTAAAATACTGCTGTCACACTCAGGGTTTAATTAGAAAAGAACACAAAGAACCATATAAGTAACTGGAACTGACAGAAAAATAGATTACATCTCAAGACCCAGGTTTCACAAATAATCCTTAGTTTTCCTGATGTCCAAACTTTTGAAGTCAGAGTGAATTATGAAGTTCTTTGGTTTTTTTGTGTACTCCACCAGTCTCTATGTGAATATATGGATGATACTTTTAGTTCTGTTCTTCAACTGGAGAATCCTATTTTCTGAAATTCCAAATACTTGTGCAAGTTTGCACACCCTTTTTTAGGTAATTAAGTATTGGCTGCTGAGTAATAGTGAGTTTAATGCAGCAAGGTGCCTCTGCTCCCTGTTACTCCTGAGCTCCTAAATCCATGTGAGGATGCAGACTTTTCTCAAGTAAGTTCAGCAGGCTGAGTTGTCTGTCTGAATTATCTGCTTATTTCTTTCCCTTTGTAGCTTTGGAGAGACATAATGGGTCTGCTGAGTAGTTCATCCCACTTATGTTGGACATCTATCCTAAACTGAGATGAATCCCCCCCTGAAACCACCAATCCCTCCTGTGTGATTGCTGAGGAAGTTTAAATAACTTACTAAGAATTGTCGTCTACTTAAAGGAGAACTTTTAAGGACTGCAGCCATATATGTTTTATCCTACTATTTATTGCCTATAGGCCTTCCAGGCTGATAGGGATTGCAGCAACTGGAAAGATCTGTGTATTCCCCTACCTTCTCTCATCCTCTCCTTGGAAATAAACTGACTGGTCATGTCTGATAGCACCTGACACCTCAAGAGAGAGGAAATCAGCAGATCCTGAGTGTTATCTCCAAGAAACTAGCAGATACCTTCAGTAAATCAGGGCCTACCAGGTCCTACAGCTGATCCCAAATAACTTTTCCCTTCTGTATTCTTGGAAGAAAATTGGAAATCCTCGAGGGAAAAAAAAGAGCCTCACATTAATTCTCTTTGTGCAACAGTAATCAAACCTCTCGTTTGTGCCCCACCAAAGAGTCTGAGCCTGTTCTGGACAAAGCTGACAAAAATTCAATACCATTTCTACAGCTGGAATTAGGATTTCACTTATTTTCTTACACTACCAACAAGAGGATAATTTGGTGCCGGTTACAGTCACAGCTTTAATGTCATGCATAGGTTTATCCTTCAGGTTTCAGTTTTGTTTCAGTTAAAGATGTGCAATAAATATTCTGAGTCTGTACAGGTCTAGGCTGGGCTTGAATCAGGTGAAATTTCCTACCTCTCAACTAAAGTTCAGTAAATGTTGCCCCCAGCATCAATCATGGCCAGTCTTCGTAAACGAAGATTTGGGAAAGGTCATTACCCTTCGAGCCTGCACAGTGGATTTTTTAGGTGAGACACAGTGTGCGCTGAACTGAGCCCACCCTTTAATCTTGAGGTTCATCTGCCGGGGCCGAGCAAGCTCGGACAGTGGCAGCGAGGTCCTCAGGACATAGGTTTGTTTAGAGTGACCTTCTCTTAGATGGATGGCCTTACAGGGCTGACGAGCTCCATCTGCCCGGGGAAGTCCCCTGACCGGGAATCGAACCCGGGTCACAGCGGTGAGAGCGCCGCATCCTAACCACTAGACCACCAGGGGGGCCCCCAGCACCAATATGAGTGCAATAAATGACTCAAGTTATTGCCCTCAAGCACCACCAACAGAAAAAGCAGCTGTTCCTTAAAAAACCCCTAAAAATATTTCAGTTAATCTTAAAGACAAAT
The DNA here is from genome assembly GCF_001604755.1 of Lepidothrix coronata. Taxonomy (NCBI): domain Eukaryota; kingdom Metazoa; phylum Chordata; class Aves; order Passeriformes; family Pipridae; genus Lepidothrix; species Lepidothrix coronata. The sequence continues at coordinate 1,621,119 of NW_016690328.1, forward strand.
TAGGTTTTAAAAGAACAATATTTAGATACTTTATTTTAAATTATAACTCACTGTAGAAAATTAATAACTGGTTAGCCTTCCCTCAGTGTTAGAAGATACTCCACTTCCTGCTAAGTTTATTAGATTGTTTTCTACTTCCTCTGATTTTAGCTGTTTAAGCCTGAAAGCATTTCTCATGCTTCTGTTTAATCAAAGCAACTTTAGATAGCCCAAATAGTTTTATAGTCTGGCACCCTTTTGTCTTTTAGAGATAGTGACAATGACTCTCATCTCCATCCTTTAATATGCTTCTATTTCATTTTTAATATGAAGCTCAATCAAGAAATAACTATGACTAAAACAGGTATAATGAAATATTCCGAGCCTCCATCTATCCCCTGGATTTAAGTAGGAGAGAACACTAATTTAAGACTAGAAATTATTTATACATTTTACAGGGTCTCCTATTAATCAGCATCAGAAGTAGAGCAAATTGCAAAATTCCTGTGGTATCTATTAAACATTTTCTTCTAAGTAAGTAAATTAAAGAGATTTATTAATTCCAATAGAAACTTTGTGGATTGGTATTGGGTGAGAGATACTAAACACAGAGGGACATATTAAATCTGTACAAAATGCAAAATACTCCTCAGATCTCTGCTCAATTAATTTAATCCCTTTCTGCACATTTTAAGACCCATCAGATTTTATAAGTATTGATATAGTGTAGTGAAAGGTGACTATTTACGAAGAAAGGACAAGAACAACAGAAAAATATTGTTTAGCATGACAATAGTGTTTGCACTGGACTCAGACTTTGGGATGATTTTGTTTTCACTGTGACCCTAAATCTGCCTCAAAAGGCCAGTTTCACTGAATACTTTCTTCTGGTGTGGGAGGGGATGCCTATTTTCAAAATACTTGGGATTTGAATAGCTTTTTTCTCTCTTTACAAGCTGTATGAGTTTATGGATATCCAAATGAAATCCATTCAGACAAGATTTAGCCAATGTTTCTGAGGTAAGCAGCAGCATTGAGCAACGGGCTAGAAGGCAGTTTTCTGGCTTTTTCGACCAGCAGCAGCAATGTTCAAATTTTCTTTTGGATCAATATGAATTTTTGACATAAAAGGTTCAGTTAATGAACATGCTAATACTTCTAGTCTATCATATCAGAGAATTCTAGAATCACAGCATGGTTTGTGTTAGAAGGGACCTTCAAGATCATCCAGTTCCAACCTACCTGGCATGAGCAGGGACACCTACCACTAGACCAGGCTGCTCAAAGTCCTGTCTAACCTGGCCTTGAACACTTCCAAGGATGGGGCTTCTCCGGGCAACCTGTGCCGGTGCCTCATCACCATCACAGTAAAGATTTTCCTCCTAAAAATCAATAATTAATTAATATCCAGTGAAGCCTCTGCAGAACACACATCACGGCCTCAGTTACCATGAGTTGTGTGAATGGTGGTACTTCAATCATGCTCTGTCCTCTCTGGGCCTTTGATGTACTCTGGGAAAGTGAACTTCTTCATTTTTAGAAATGCACCCTCAGTCGCTGGTCTTACTTTGCTGACCTCCATCTGCTCTTTCCTTGAGTTCTCATTTTGCCAGGAAGAAAAGCTCATCCACTCTTGTTATGTTACCATTTGTATCGTTGAGGCTTCCAAAAGAGCAGTCAGAGGCAGAAATATGAGAAAACTGGTCATGGGAAGGTCAATGGCACTGACTCCGAGCAGGTCTGTGGCTGCCACAGATGACAAACAAGGTGTGCTTTAACTGCAAAGCCCCGATGGCAGCGAGGAGAAAAGGAACCTGCAGGAGGGTTTATGATTGAAGAAAGGTCTGCGCCCTGCACAAAAGCAATCCTGGAGCTATGATGGGACAGAGGTATTCACAACACGTTCTTCAGAGAGAGAGATGAAATCTTCTTGATGAAACCCAAATACTGGGACATGCTCACTTCAGCAACTTTGCAGAACAGCCTTCAAAGGCATCAAATCAACTAAATCTGGGTTCTACTCAACATTATAACACAATTGCTGCAGATTTTGATTCAGTTTCAAAATCTTCAGAAAACATGGTGGTTTTAAGTTCTCCCAGCTGCAAAAACTGCTTCAAAATTAAACTCTATGTCCATTTGGGCCAACTGGGGACTTCAACACAGATCACAGGAATACAGAACTGTTAGGGTTGGAAGGGACCTCTGGAGATATCTAGTTCAGCCCCCCTGCCACGGCAGAAGGAGATGAAAATTTAATTCTTGCAAAGATAACTAATTTATTCCTGCATAAAACAAATGTAATAAAAGAAACGTTGACTTACATCTTCACTGGAGGAAGGTAGGGATGTTGTTGCTTCCAGCTGTCTCCCCCCGTTTTCCTCAAACCACAAGCTATAGCACAGAATTTCTGTATAATTCAAAGTCAGAGGAGGTTTTCCTGGAATTCTTGCTGGCATCTGAAGTCACTTAGAAATGACTGAGCTGCATTGCAGAAAGGGAGGGAAGTATGGTTGACCTGAGGTTTGTTTTCCATTAGTCGTGCCATGGTCTGATTCCCTCCTCCCAGACAGAACAGGACCCTCACATTGCTTTGTGGGAATGACCATGCACTGATTTAGGGAAATGCTATCCTTGGGGAAACTAGAAAATAACAAAAAAATCCAAACAAAAATCTGTTTCCTCTTCGCTTACAGTCTCCCAAACTTATTTAGTTTTATCTGGGAAGAAATGGACCAAATGTAAAATCCTGTATTACTGCATGGTTCTCTTATTTGTTTCATTCAGCTACACAGCTCTGTGGTGCCAAAACATCATCCCAACTTATACATTATTTACTAGTTAATATCTCCAAACAGATGACTCCAAATGGAATAATTTTCTTCCTCTTGCTTGTCTGCCTGAGGGCCAGATCTGAGGAACAGAACATCTCCCTGGTAATGTGCAGTAGACTCAAATCATGACATCAGGGTCACCAAACCTCTGTCAGAGTTGGACCCTGGGACACTGAGAAATTTGTAGCAACGTGTCTGTCTAAATCCAGGTCAGTGTTTCTCTGTTCAGGACTCTCTTATATCCCTGCCTTTCAAACAGCCATTTTAGCCCTGCACACATACTGATTTCAGGGATTATATATTTCTTACATATCTGTGTGGCAGAAAGTCAGTGTATCAAGGGATGGTCTGGCTGGGTCAGAAGAACATTATTCCCTGGAAGCAGGCAGGAACCCATAAGAGCAGACACAGCTTTGCAATCAGCCAAGTGGAATATGCATTTAACCCATGCATTTAACCATGTATTTGACACATATTGCCTTTCCTCTGTGTTTTTCAAGCTAGTGCTTAAGAGTTCATAAAATATTAGGCTGAGGTATTTATTTTATTTTGGGGGGTTTTTTTGCTCCATGGTGTCATGATTTAACCTCAGACCATAACTAAGTAGCAGGTGGCTGCTCATTCCCTCCCTTCCACCCTGTTCTAGTGGGATGGGGAGGGAAAATGGGAGATTGAGGCTTGATTGGGCTGAGATAAGAATGGTTTGATAATTGAAGTAAAATAATAATAATAAAAACAACAATAATAATAATAGATATTAAAAAGAGAGAAAAACAAAAATCAATAAAAAATAACCAAGTGATGCACAATGCAATTGCTCAGCACTCACTGACCGATGCCCAGACCACCACCAAGCAGTGGTGGAACCCTTTAGGTCAACCTCCAGCACTTAATACACCGGAAATTTTGTCTCTAAGACTTTGTAAAACATATGGGCTGCAGGGAAACAGGTCCTTAGCTCTGGACAACTTCGGTGTTCAGGATCAAAGTCGTGAATGGGGTTGGAAAATGCCAAACCACACGTAAGCAGAGCCTTCACTTTGTTGACCAAGGGATAAAGGACAAGAATAACAAATTCTGGTAATCAGAGTTTGCCCACAGGTGAAGGCTTTACCCTCAGCTTTAATGAACTTTAAGAAGCACATCTGTAAGTCAAGACTCTCTAGTTGCCTATGACATCTGGACTTTTTGTCCAGAAATGTATTAAAATGGCCACTTTTAGTGATTCTCTAGAGAGTGCCAAGAGAATCTAAGGTTACTCATTGGTAACTTGATTGTAGGTATTGATTTTTCACAGATTTATTCAAATCTGAAAGTCAGTCTGGAGGACAAGAAACCCAGAAGCCTTGTTTTTCATATTTTTTTCTCCATTTATCTAATTTTTTGGCATCACTTCCCTTATATTCTCATAGCCTTCACAGAGAAAGTGGGGTTTTTTAGATAGTCTTAAATGAATATAATAACAGAAGGGTAAATGAGTGTACAAGGAGAAAGGTTAAATTTCCTCAGCACAGGATCAAGCTCCCAAACTCTCTAGTTTTATCTAAATGAAGTATGAGATATTTTATAAGATGTTTTCACTCACATAAAATAAATTAATATATGCAAGGCTTGGTCACTATACACAGTAAAGAGGCCTCCCAACCTGAAAAGGTTGAAATTTATGGAAAAGAAGGTCATGAGTGGGAAAAAACTGTTAGTCCTGTCCCTATTCTATAGAGTGAGACCCAAGAGCAACAAGAAGGCCATGGCCACTTGTGTGGCCTCCACAAAGTTCATGCTGTACTGAGAAAGAGGATGAATTGAGTCATAGAATCATAGAAAGTTTTGGGTTGGAAAGGACCTTAAAGATCATCTCGTTCCTGTAGGGAGTGTACAAACAACTACACTGTGATTTGGGTGATAGTAGGAGGGCAGGGCTTATATTCTGGGTGCTAGAAAGGGGAAAAGAAAACCATCTACTGGATAAAAGAAGAGGATGAAAATAAGATGAAGGCAGTGAAGATAGTTTGGAAAAATATGTACTTTACAATCTACTGCTTTGGGTACAGAGGAAAGCCTGAGGTGATTAATCCATGCGCCAATAATCATAAAGCAGACGGGGAGCAAGGTTAGGAGTAACACCCTGCTGATTGCAAGGCCAGAGCTGTACCCACAGAGCCATTCTGCCACAGCAGAGCTCTGCATCCCACAATTTGCATCCCTTCCCTGTAGGTTCACTTGCCTCTGCAACACTTGGCAAAGCACACCCTCTGAATTTCAGGGAAATTTGCAGAAGAAGCAAAACATGGCCATTTCAGGATTTAATAGTTTGCTGGAAAGGGTGGGGAAAAGAAAAAAAACTAACAGTCAGGGAACCTGGTCACTAATAGCAAAATATCTGATTATAAAGGACACAGGACCAAAGTCAACTAATTTTTCACAAATTTCTCATTCTTACCCACGTCAACCTCTAATATATGTGCACCTCTAGCAATTACCTGGCAGTTATCCACAGCAGTCACGAAATTATGCAAATTACAAATGGACCCAGTATGGGCAGCAATGCCCATGTTGGCTCTCCAATGAACCACATAATGCTCTGCAGCATTTGGCTGCTCTCAGCAGGTCCATTAGTCAGGGTGTGTGAACCTCATCAGCTGGAGTGGATGCACACCAGGAAACGTGCTTGGAAGGGTGGACATATTTGACTTTCATGAGGGATGAGGAGAAAGAGAACTCTGGCTGTTCTGCTTTGGCTTCTCTCCTCTCCAGTGGCATCTACGCGAATATAATCCCATCTTCAGTCTCATCCAGAGTGATGTTGTCTCCCCAGGCTTCTATTTTTGTCTCTGCTGAGCATCTCCAGAGCAGGCAAAGGTACCTAGAAGGGACCTGAAACAGAATAAGGCAATTACCAAGTGTTTTGTGAAAGAACTGATGAAACTTCAGAGGATGTTGTTGTTGTCAGTGTTCAGTGACCAGCTAGGGGGAGAAATGGTCATAAGTATTGGGGAAAAAACAAAAACAGCTTGATTGAGGCAAGATGGAAATGTTTGTGCTTCAAGGACTGCATTTCAATATCCAGTCTCTGCTGAGTCAGTTCAGCCTGGTCTGCCTCTAGAAACCACATCTGGTTTGTTCTTGAGTCAGTGATCAAAGATGCCTCTGGGAAACTTCACTGGCTGATGCTTCTGGTCCCTTTTGAGAGTTGTGTTGTTCTTTCTTGGCCTTGCCAGTAGGTCCTCTTGCCTTTCCTCTTGCTTTTCCTATTTCCAACATCACCACAGAGAGAGAAAATGGATCAATCTCTACCTCTAGCCCAAATAAATGAACACCTATTTCTGACAATACCTCCTACCTTATCACTTGGTCTGGGGTAGCCCTACTTGTAGCTTCACACACTAGGGAAGTATTCAGTTAGATTGGAATTTTCTCCACAAGTATGTATTTATTTACCCTGTATGACCACTTGTCCTTCTTCATCAGAATGATTTAGGAATAGTCTCAAGCAAGTACTGACTTTGGAAACTGGCACAGCTGGAGATAAAAAAGAAAAGGTGTTTGTAACCTTACGCCATATGGAAAAATGGGATAATATATTGAGAACCTCAGATAGTTGAAGAGAACATGTTAAACATATGCTGTATGTTTTTTCTATAACATTGTCATTTGGCCATCAACTAAAATCAACCACATATTATCTTGAGATGTTCTAATCTCTGAAGTTCCCTAAATGTTTCCCAGGAGTGCTCTAAAATACTAGAGAGAACAAAAAGGCTTCTATTCCTCTCTGGGGATGGAGAATTTAGTCACTCTGAACACCAAGATGTCTCTGACTGAACTTCAGAGGAGAATGTATGAACTTCTAGTATCTAAAAAAAAAGAATAATTATAAATATTATACTCAGAACTCACACCTGAATCAATGCAAAAAGTGGAAGGAAGAAAATTCATACAAGAAACCCTTATAACTACAAGAAAAAGCCCATATCATCTATTTTTTTTTCCTATCTCAAAGTGAGGTGTTTATTGTTGTCTTGTGGACCAGGAACCTTCTATGGTCAACAGAGATGAATAGGCACCTACAAAGAGTGAGTCACCTTCTCTATCTCAGGAAGGGATGAATCACCCACTAGAAGTTCATTTCTTTCCCCATGTTTGGTTTCAGACCTGAAGAGGAATATGAGCAACTGAAAGATTTGTTCAGGTTTTTCCAACTGCATAAAATGCCATAATAAAAATATTACCTCTCCTCACAAACTCTGTCTTGCTTATGTCTCCAAAGCAGCACAATGGCAGTGATAATGTTCTCCTCTGGACAGGGTCCAATTTAGCCTGCAGACTTATCTTCCTGGTAGATAAAGTAAGGTGACATGAACCCCATGCAAATTGTTTATGAAATTTTGACTAAAAGTTACACATACTTTTCCAAAGGCTGTGAAGGATGCTTTGAACACTTTTAAGTGTTTTTCAGACACAGTAAATGTTTATCTGATTAGTTCTCTTCTTGTGAAAGTTGTCTTGGGTGCATTAACATTTCTTATCAAGTTCTGCATACGATTGCCATGAGATTCAATCTGACTAAAAAAAAAATGTTTTGAAAAGCCTTTGCTTTGTTGTTTTTTTCACCCTTCCCTCACACAATGGAATTTTTTTCTGGCCAGTTCTGAGTAAACAGCGTAAGAAATTCAGGGAATTTGTCAAGGAACATACCCTTTAATTCATTATCAACTCCTAAACAAAGAAGAAAACTAAAATTATATGTTTCTAGTATGAATATTCTCCTCAGAATGTTTAGCATACATGGTCCAATTAAGTCAAATATTCTAAAGGGAATATATTTTATGTTTCAGAAAAAAAAAAAAAATTTCTAAAATCTGTCCTACACTGAAATTCAAATGACATGATTGTAGTTCCAAGCTATAGAACACATGATTCGAGAAAATGGTCTCATGAAGTGAGCCTGAGACTCTAATTCCTAAAGGCCTTGACGCATAAATAAGGCTTCATTAAGGTAAAACAAGTCTTCAACTCCTTAATCTGCCTAAATGGGAATATACGTGTAAGGCAAAGTTTAACGATCATAGAATCATAGAATGGTTTGGGTTGGAAGGCACCTTATTATCATCCAGTTCCAACTCCCTGCCATGGGCAGGGACACTTTCCACTGGACCAGATTACTCAAAGCCCCATCCAACCTGGCCTTGAACATTTCCAGGGATGGGGCACCCCCAATGTCTCAGGGCCTCACCACCTTCACAGTCAAGAATTTCTTTCTGATATCTAATCTAAACCTACTGTCTTTCAGTTTGAAGGTATTCCCCCTTGTCCTGTCACTACATACTTTCGTAAATTGTTCCTCTCCATCTTTCTTGTAGCTCCCTTCAGGTACTGGAAGGCCACAATTAGGTCACCCCAAAGCCTTCTCTTCTCCAGGCTGAACAATCCCAATTCTCTCAGCCTTTCCTCACAGCAGAGCTGCTCCATCCCTCTAATCAACTTGGTGGCTTCCTCTGGACTCTCTCCAACAGCTCCATGTCCTTCTTGTGCTGGGGCCTCAGAGCTGGAGGCAGCTCTGCAGATGGGGTCCCACGAGATCAAAGTTTCGGATCTGTTAAGCACAAGAAGAGGAACTGCACAACACAAGTGCAAGGCAATTCACTGTAAAGTTATGAACCTGTTTCTTTAGTTCATTTTTTTCCTATATTTAGGCAAAAATGAAGACAGTGTGAACCAGAAGTACAGCTTAGATCTTTCAGACTTGTTAATGAAAAGCACGACAAGGTTCAGCTGGTGAAAAGTGACATATTTCAACTGGCTCCGTGGGTGTCACGTCAACATATACCATCTGAAATCCTGGCATAAGGAACAGAGATATTAAGATATGGCCTGTTCTTTCATGCCTAAAGCCAGGATGTGCCAATCCAATGAAAAACTGTGGAACAACCATTAAAAAGCATTTTAGCACTTTGGAAACCAAGCGACCGCATTAGAAAGTTTAAGTGGACTAATTACTTGAATTACATTATGGTACAAACCTAAGCTGGGTTTTTACAGCCCTGTATTTCAGTCCTTGCTGTTTCTTGCTAATGAAGTTGGCTATAAAATAAAGAGGATGATGCTCTGTTTTTTACTGACCTGCCAAACATAAAGACTTTTTACAGCTCAGAGAAGGGGCAGAATGCAGGGGATGAGGGCTGAGTTAACAAGCTCTGTGAAAACTTGCATTCTCCAAGCTGTGGGGAGAAGCAATATTTGTGCATAGAACAAAAATTTGGCTCAGCTCACAGTTAAACACGTCTGTCCCCCCATCCAGCAAATATGCAAGTCATGCTTTGGCACTTGTCCCAATGCCAGATGGTTACACATGTGACAACACTAAAAGCAGAATTGATGTGATCTCTTCACAGTCAGCAGAAGGAAGGGTTTGTAGGATGAAGGGAGAGGGCATTTAAGTTCACTGTGTCTGGGAGTACAGACTGAGGAAGGAAGTTCTCTTTATGTGCAGCACCAGTGCTGTGATATTATGATTCTCATACAGCCCTATGAATCATTGTGCCTGCTCACAGGGTCATGTAAATAGAGCCATGGTGCTAAAATTTGCTCCCCAAAGCCTAATTCCACTTATGTCCAGGAATATCCTTCCAAATTCCAGGGAGAAAAATTTTCTTAACATAATAAAGATCAAAACGGCTGCAGAGTCCAAGGTCCTTTTGCTTGGGGCAAGGGATCTCATTTGTCAGGTTTTGAGGGCTTTTAAAAACACAACTGCAGTTAACTACAGCCTGCAGCTATTAGATGCAAGTACTGTAAAAACTCATGCTGTCCATTAGTGGGTTGATCACCACTGATGGATATTTACTCCCCACAGTTGCAGGAGTATCAGGAGCTTCTTGCTCCAGTCTTCCCACAGAAAGGGTAAACCTGTTAATTGTTAGGTGGTATTTCTGTTTCACTCTGATAAACAGCCTTCAACTTTATGAGTAGAGGGATTAAAAAATAAAAGCATCACCTGATAGAATCAATTTAAATGGTTGGGGGAATCACTGCCATCAGTATGTGCTTGCTGAGACCCGGCCAGGTTGTTTTACTGTCGTAGCCTTCATCAGCAACCTCAGATGACTGTGAGGATTGCATGGATACTGTATCTGTTATGACACATTGTGAGTGCTTAGAAGAGTGTTTTTCTCTTCAGGAACCTGCAAGCTTTTCCCCTAGGCACAGTGTAGCTGAGGGCAGTCTGCAGCCTGGAGATTTCAGATGATGCTTCTGACAACCTCAGAGAAAATGCCATGATACATCCCCCTGATTTTGCTGAGCTACAATCATCAGAAGTGCTGATGTGACACAAAAGAAATCTGTACAGTAAAACCTGACTAAACTGGCCTCTAAGGAATTCCTAAAAAAAATTCAGAGGTAATTATCTTATTTTGATTTACCTCATTTGATCACAATTACATTTATTTAGCTGTTGTTTTTAAAAAGAGCTCAGGAAAGTAACTCAAAATATTTGGCTAAAGCAGCTGAAACACTCCACTGGTGTAGTAGCCACTGACTTAACTATAGGGTGGATACTTCAATACTGCAATTTAACAACCTGAAAATAAGTTCTTATATGATTCCCATTGCACTTTGTCTATGATTTATTTTACGTCCTACTGCCAAGTTTTTGACCATTCCGTAGTGTTTTAGTATAGATCCAAAGATTATCCACTTGGCTTAGCAGCAAATAAGACAAGTGGGAATGGCTTCAAACTGAAAGAGAGAGGATTTAGGTTAGATATAAGGAAGAAACTCTTCCCTGTGAGGGTGGGGAGGCCCTGGCACAAGTTGCCCAGAGAAACTGTGGCTGCCCCATCCCTGGAAGTGTCCGAGGCCAGGCTGGATGGGGCTTGGAGCAACCTGGAATAGTGGAAGGTGTCCCTGCCCATGACAGGGAGTTGGAAGGAGATGATCTTGACGGTCCCTTCCAAACTGAACAATTCTATGATTCTATGATTTATAAATAATTTGTTGTATCAAAAACTTCAGATTTCACTCTGATGAGGAAAGGAAATGTTACCGGTCCTTTCCTAGAGCAGCAGAACTGAGGTTCAGAGAGGCCACGTACTCTTGAGGAGTTCCTGTCTGCTTTGAGTTCAATGGGAAAGGCTCTGGATGCAGCCACACAAGAACTTTGGAGAAGAAAAATGCTGACCCCACACTCTGTATGTTCACCATGCTTAGAGATTTCCTGTATATGGGGGTGTTTCTCCTTTACATAGAAATTTTGCTGAGATTTGTTCGAGGGCTCAGAGCATTTGTTTTTGTTTTCTCTTACTGATGTTAACACCAAACCATCCTTCTATTTAATTAAGCCAATATCAGATCAATGATATAGGGCAAACAGACAGGATGACATAAGAGAAACAGCAGCCAAAAGAACTTGTCCAAAAGAAAGACATGAACTTAGAAAACAGTGATAATTGTTCATCTTCCAGTGAGTTTTGGGAATCAAGACCATGACATTAAATCTTGGATTTATAGGCAGCTCAGATGAAAGACCCAACTTGTTTATTAAAAATAAATAAAGAAAGAGAAATTTTATTTCACAGTGTTTCTGAATAGATGATTTCAGTTTGGGAAACTATCCAAGACTTTATGCATTTTGCATTCTTTGTGAAAGAAAATTTGCTCAAGGTAGGCTGCTCGTAGGAAGAGAAGCAAAGAAATAGAGTGACTCTTGTAGAAAATGACAGGAATGTTGTGCAAAAATTATCAGAGAGCTTAATACAGGAATGGCAGTAAAATGCTATTTTTCTTCCTCTGACTGCAATGCATGGCACACAGCAAGCCGGTCATGTTCTGATGTTCGTTATCTGCAGACACTTAAATTAGTTCAAATGCAGACAGTAAAAGTAACTCCAAAACTCTCCAGACTTAGAAAAAGGGAAAAAAAACTCCTGCATTGTATGTTGTATATTCACCAGTGAAGCAGATCCTACCTGGTGTGGTAAAGGCAGCAACATAACAAAATGCCTCTTTGCCTGATGATCTCGTTGGGGTTGGATCAGGAGGAGGTGTCTTTGGAAACTTGTTTATCAGTTATAAAGATGGAATATACCTCCAGACAGGGGCATGGTGATGTTGATCACTGCAAATGTCAGAGCAGGAGAAAAGAGGATAGTAAGAACTGTCTCCTTGGATTAAATGCCACTGTATATCCTGCAGGGAATTCACACTCACCAGTGTTCAGCTGGGATGGGAGAGGACTATTCACATTTTGAGGTCTCCCTTCTGAATTCTTGGAAGTACAAAGTTCTCTGACTGTGTTTTGGCTTCAGGGCTGAAGGAGCCTGCCCAACCCCACCAAAGTTGTGTCTTGCCCTGGCTTTCAGCTGAGAGAAATCAAAGCTCTTGTCTTGCCCTCAGAATTTCTGAGTTCCCAGGAGCAATGACCATCAAGAACAGTTTCCTACCACGAAATTTCCACAGGGCATGATCCTGGGGATACCATTCTTGGAAGTACCGTGTCAATGAGTAGGTCATTTCAGGTCCCTCTTTGTAAAAAGAGTTGATCCAAACACAGAGAAGTTCAGAAGTTTAAGTTCAATTTCTAAGTTCTGCATTCTTTTTATTCCAGGAACGAAACAGCCACTTAAACACAGATAAGCAGCTCAACAACCTGATGATGTGTCTGAACAGACACTTCAGAGGAATGTGAACAAGAAAGAAACACTTCACAGCGAAAACATTTTCCCTACAGGTAAAAAAAAAAAAAAAAGAGTTAACTGCCAAAAAAAGATTCTCGAAAAGTGTGTTTAAGAGGAAGAAATTTAATTAGTTCATTGGTTAATGAAGTAAATCAAAGGAGATTGGCTATGGAACCAATCTCATTCATTGCTTTTACTGGCTCCTAAACCACGATGGGATGTTTCTCTTCAGGGCCTAGTTATTGTCCCTATGCAAAGCAAGAGGAAAAATGTAATTAGTATCAGGGCTAATTGGTGACACATTTTGTGACAGGCTGCCCTGGCAGACACGTTCTGATGTGACATAATCCTGTATTATCACAAACATAGGATGACATAGTTCTTTATGTTATAAAGGGGAAAAGCAAGAAATGCTCCAGTTTCTGTAGTATTCTGCTTATAAAAGGTTTGCTGGAAGCACTATCCTGTGATTAGGTTTAAAACTATTTTTCTCTCTCTGTGCTAAATTGATTTCTTGGTGTGGATACTGTACAGTGTCTGCTATTCTGCATTTCTGATAATTAAGAGTTGGAACCACTCTGTAGGGTAAATAACGGTCTCATCTGAGCAGGCTTAGAAATACAATAATGCAACTGAGCCCAGATGAGGGCGGGGTTCAGTTTCATCGGCCTAAAGAGTCCCTGCTCAGCCACTGATTTCCCATCCCAGGAGCTTCAACAGCCACCCACCTCCCCAGCACGAGTCACACAGTGCTACAGAACAAATGGGTAGTGAGAGGACAAGGGGAAATGGCTTTAAACAAGTTTAGATTAGATGTTGTGAAGAACTTCTTCCCTGTGAGAGTGATGAGGCCCTGGCACAAGTTGCCCAGAGAAGCTGTGGCTGCCCCATCCCTGGAAGTATCCAAGGCCAGGTTGGATGAGCCTCTGAGCAACCTGGTCAAGTGGGAGGTGTCCCTGCCCATGGCAGGGGAGCGGAAATAAGGTCATATTTAAGGTCCTTTCTAATCCAAACCATTTGATGATTCTGTGATGATTCTGTGATAATGAATCTCTTGTATGTAAGCCAGAGGAAAAGCTGCCTAAGTTGGGATCATTAATTTTATCTTTCAGCAGAACTGGGCTATGGAAAAAGGGCATCAGGATTTAGCCAGAACCAGCTGCTAACTGGCACTGCACATATTTCAGTGCATGGCAGGGGAAGCCCAAGATGATGGATACGGCAGCAACCCCATCTCTGCCTTGTGGCTGCTGTAGAATAAAATAGGCAGCTGTAGTACAGACCAGTATAAACAAAACACTTAGAAAGGACCTTTGATCCTTTATCAGCAAGAGATGCTTCCCAATCACTTGGAACAAAATCCCATTGAACATGAGCCAAGTTTTGCTGCTTGGGAGTGAACCTTTATATCACAAGGTTGGAGTTTGGATCTGAATCCAGCTGTGGGTAGGATACTAGTGGGTAATTTTTATACAGAAATGACATGTACACTAGAAATTTTGCAGCCTGGCCTCCAGGGAATTCATCAGATTTAAGCATTACAGCAGCATTGCATTTGAGTGAAAGGGCAAAGACAGGGAGCATTTATCTTATCAGGATATTGACTTTCTTGCAGTATTGTTGTTCTACTTTCTGGGGATGTAATAACACAGTGTCGTGTTTGCATAGCAACAAGGTAAAGGTTTCTTTTTTAAATGCATGGGTCTGCCCTGCAAAAGAAAACCCAACACCATGGCAACACACAGTGATTCCTCTGTCAAATATACTCACAAAAAGTGCTTTGCTACATTTAGGAATCATTATTAAAAAGAAGAGAAGTATTAACAAGCTCGCTTCCAGAATTTGGAGTGTTTTTTTTTAATATATATATATATTCACAAGTATTATTACCTTCATCTTATTTATTAGCTAAGTATTTATATCTGCACAGACTCCCACAATATTCTCCCTGCTAACCCTCCTGCTCCTTTGCCATCTGTCACTTCATTTCCAACAGTGAAACTGAATTCTTTCTTTTAAGTCTGCTAAAATACTTTTAAAAGCAGACAAGTTCCACCCATCCGAGCTTTTAGTTAAAAAGCATGTGCAAGCCTTCATAAGCATATCTAAGAATAAGGGAAACAATATGTGCACATCTGCACCGGGTAAAGCAGTTTCTCCACTGGATCAGTGAGTGCTTCACCTTCCCACGCAATCTGTGTGACTGCAGAGCCTGAGCTGCAGTTTGGGAATTGGAGATAACGACTGCTGAGGAAAATCAGCTCTTTCAAAAGCCTGGATCTCCCTCCAAATGACTGACTTCAGAAGGTAAGGAGACCAGTGGTTTTCAGACACTTCCAATAAAAAAAGAAAACAAAATATTCCAGTGAATCTCCAAACCAAAAAAAACTCCGAAGGAAAAAAAAGAATACTACAGACACACATGTAAAAAACCAAACAAAACCAAACCAAAACAGCTGAGCTTTATATCATTCCCAAGCCTTTCAAAAGGCAGCAACATGAGACTCCTTTTCCCTCCTCTGTCAGACTCAGCTTTGAGTCACTTACAAGAGAAAGAAAGGAAAAGAGAAAAAGAGAAAATAAGGCACTTAAATCCACCACCGAGCTGCCATTGTTTAGCAGATGCTCTCCAAACCTTATTGTCCTCTACAGCTACCTGAAAAGAGGTTGTAGCCAGATAGGGGTCAGTGTCTTATCCCAGGTAACAAGTCAAAGGACAAGAGGAAATAGCCTCTGGTTGCACCAGGGGAAGTTTAGATTGAATACCAGGAAAAATTTCTTCACTGAGAAGAGCCAGGCATTGGAACAGGCTGCTCAGGGCAGTGGTGGAGGGATTTAAAAGACATGTAAATCCCTGGAGGGATTTAAAAGACATGTAAAAGTGGCACTTGGGGACATGGTTTAGTTGCGAGTTTGGCAGTGCTGGACTAATGATTGGACTGGATGATCTTAGAGGTCTTTTCCAACCTTAATGATTTTGTGATTCAAAGGTAACTGTGAGCTAATGGGAACTCATTTATCCCATGGTGGGAGGGGTTTAATTTAAGACAGATCTTCCTGCCTCTGCCTGGCCCCGTGGCTGCACAGCCAATGACTGAGAGGAGCAGAGGTGTGAGACATTAACCCACTATTAAAAATGTTTGAAATTGGGAGTTTGAAACCTTGTTCTACTTCTATCCCACCCTGTCACCTCCCAGCTAATCTCACATGCTTCCTTAGTGAATCCCACCTCGTGTAAAAGCTGATGGGAAACCATTTGCTTTACTCCAATGAGCCTGACAGGTCACAAGTCAGGCTCATTGAAAACCGCATTTATTCCTTGATAATTTTTAGACAATTTTTTTCCTAACATCAGAGACTCTTAGAATGGACTGAGTCCTCATCCCTGTCATGTCTGCATGCTCTGTCCCATGTCACTTCTGAGACAGGCTGTTGATCAACAGCCTTCATTACACACCCTCCAGAAGAATTTTCCCTGAAACTATTAAAGGAAAACCTCCTCCAGTTCTGAACATCTTTTAAAAATACTTTTTAAATGTAATCTTTCCTCCAAGACAATTGAATTTCTGTGAAGCTAAGCAAGACAAGCAGCCAACATTTCATAAGGAGTGATCATAAATAAGTCTGCTTTTTAATATAATCCATTCAGAAAGATCTTTTATGGAGCATTCATATTGTTGCTTAAAGCAATCATTCTTCTGGCAGGTAGAGCTATAAAATACAAATGTGGTAAAAGCAAAAGGACAGAATTATCTCTCATAATGAACAGATTAATTTGCAATTTCAGCCCTCATATATGATCAATATTTCCAGCCAAAACTGAACAGTCTTCACCTCCAATTAAATATTATTGGACAAGACCTACTAATGTTGAAGTTTCAAGTCTTGTACTCAGCTGTTGCAAGGAATTCTGAAAGGTCAGAAGAAAACTGGTTTCCATATAAACTCAAGCAGAAGGCAAATCCACAGCTTTACCCAGTTTTATTAGCATTTTTGCAACTGTGTAATGCCCCAGAATTCACAAACTCCTTTAAAATGAAAGATTTGCCATGTTTCTAGAGGGAATATTTCCATAGGGATCAGATTAAAACACTGATTAATGTAACACCTGGCCTTTTACCACAAAGATGTTTGCATCAAAGTGCTGCATATTCAGTACATTTGTAATTTTTAATCACTGAGTTTTTCCTGTACTGAAATTTTTATTCATCTAAAACTAAAAACGAGCGTGGGAGTTATAAAGAGGATTTAGCCAGTATTCGGAGTCTCAGTTGGAAAATATCATTTGAGATTTTTAGGAGAAACTGCTATTCCAGAAAGATTTAATTCTGTGATGTATTACTTCACTTCCCTCCCTCTATCTTTAGGATTGAGCCATATTCCTCTCCTGCAGTTCACTTCAGCAAAACCAGGAGAGTTTTGCTTTTTCCAAATGGTGCCTGTCACCCTGGAGCACGTTCCCTCTTGACTTGGCCAACTGACAACTCTTCTGAGGTGGCAAATGCCCCCAAACTGCCACTGACCCAGGTAATCTGGAGAGAAGCAGGTGTCAGGAGAGGACACCTTGGGTGGGAAAAGCTGACTTGTTAAACTGCCATGTAATCTCACATGTCTATAATACAGTTATTTACACTCAACTGGTTCATCCCAGGTTCATTTTACAAAGCAATTCAGGGTGAAATTCAGCTGAACTGTTTTGCACAATGACTTTAAACCAGCACTAAATGTCCCTCATTGCACCTTTATTGTAACAATTGCACCAAAACTGTTCCAAAAAGTTGTGGATTTGGCACTTGAGAACACGGTTTAATGGTGAACATGGTGATGCTGCTGACTTGATGGTTGAACTTGGTCATCTTAAAGGTCTTTTTCAACTAATGATTCTATGACTCTATGGAAAAGGTAACCAGATTCCAGATTAGATATCGAATTTCACATTTAATAGGATGGATGTGACCAGAGAGAGGAAAGGGGTAGAAAGCTGTTTAAAGCAGTCTAGGGTGGAATTATGGCTGGTTTAGGTCTGCTTCATAAAATTCTGCTCTTGCTTTATGGTAAAAGAAATGGGAAATTTAAAAAAGGGAGGAGAAAGTGTGGAATTGTGTGAGTTGGTTTGCCTCACTGCTTTAACCTGTGTCACTTCAGACAAGTTAATCTTCCTTAGAGATTGGTGGGTTTTAGCCAGAGATGGACCAGGAAGGTTTGTGTGAAGTATCCATAAAGAATAGTTCTGGCCTACACCCAAAAAAAAGATACTTAATCATCTTTCCTTCACACCAGTTCCATAGAAATAACCCCAACTTTTTTGAATTCTGAGAGAATCAGAGAATCAGAGAATGGTTTGGGTTGAAAGGGACCTTAAAATCTATTTAGTTCCACCCCCTCTGCCATGGGCGGGGACAACTTCACTGACCAGGTTGCTCAAAGCTCCATCCAGCCTGACCTTGAACACTTCCAGGGATGGGGCAGCCACACTTTTCAGGATGCTGAATCAGGGGGAGCAAGTGCTGAAACCAGGAGTGCAGCAGAGCCAGGGGTCAGCTCAAGGCCTGAGAGGTGATGATTATCTTTCATACAGGTCCATGTGCCATTCCCAAAGGGAAATGGCATGAGCTGACCAAAGGGTTAATTAATACTGGGCAGAATTAACACACTTCTACCTGAAATTACTACCCAGTCCACCATGGCATTTGGATTTCCATTCCAGAGACACTGTGGATTCTTTTCTGTAAAGCAGTGCAACTTCCTCTTCTTTCTCTGCCACACAATACAGCAGATAATTTCTTACTTTATGGTAATTTATTGATGCTCTTCACTATTCTGCTTTGCTACAGTAAATTACCTCCTTAAATCTTTTCTCCTTTTTTTCCATCAGTTGCCCATTCTCAAGACAGTGAGATTGTGACTTTGTGGGTGCCAGTGTTTCACAGAGCTCTGTTCTTTTCTCTGTGGCATTCCTGATAATGGGGGTGTGGCAGCTGCTTTAGCTGTTGCCATCCAGCAGCAGGGTGTGTATATACAGATCTATAAATATGCTGGTGGGTGCTAATAAAGCCCAGCACAAACCCAGCTTCACGAGTCCTTTGGAAAAACAGGAAAAAAAAACCAAAATCATTCTGTTCTTTCAAATCACACGGGAATACAATATCTCAGCATTTCTTTCCCAATTTCTATCACTGCTCCCACCCCAAACTGGTGCCTAAGTGGGGTGTAATCGGTCTAATGCTCAGTAAACAAACAGAGCACCTCTGTTCTGTCTCTGTGCTACCAGTTCAGCTCTGCCATGACCTGCCTCTTAATTTCTAAACAAACAAGGTCAGCAAAGCTGGCAGGGGGTAGTTAACTCCCTATAATAGGATTTTGATTGCTTTCCTACAGCAGGGAGTGTGCAGGGAGACAAGTACATTATACTTTTGAGTGAAACCTATTTCAAGGTTTCCTGTAATTGTGTTTATCTTTAAAGATAAGAATAGCAAGTGATGCTTAAGTAAATAATGAGCCCTAACTTCACACACTGAGCTGCACTAAACAAGCAGCCAGCACTAGGGGTTGCTAAGAAGAAGAGATTATTCTTTGTTTTTAATAGAGAGGTTGACTGGTGTATTTACTCTGGACCAAAATATTGCAGAATATTGCCTTTCTTTGGCACTGCAGGAGTACCTTATTCTGCATGAGGGACAGGGAGGACATCCTTCCTGCCTACATCCTACTCCACACTTAAAATCCTATTTCAAACATGACTAGGGATACCCAGAGGTTCCTTCCAAGCAAAGAATTAATTCTTTAATCTAAATTTCAACCGGTATTTTCAGATTGTGAACAACCGTGAAATAATGGGGATTTTGAGTTGACTTGTACTAAAGGAAGCAAGGAAGACACGGAGACCTTTGAACAGGACAATTTGCCTTTCAAATCAGTCTGCCAATGAGTACAACCTGGATTGTGGACTCCTTTGGAATAGCCTGAACCATGACTGCGACTGAGGGAAGAGAATGAGAAATAAGGACAAGTGTGAATGCTTTCAAGCTGAAAGAGAGTGGGTTTAGATTGGCTATCAGGAAGAAATTGTTTATTGTGAGGGTGAGGAGGCCCTGGCACAGGTTGCCCAGAGAAGCTGTGGCTGCCCCATCCCTGGAAGTGTCCAAGGCCAGGTTGGACAGAGCTCGGAGCAACATGGGATAGAGGCAAGTGTCCCTGCCCATGGCAGTGGGGATTGGAATGACATGAGCTTGAAGTTCCTTTCCAACCCAAAACATTCTCTGATGCTAAATAAACACAATATAAACGAAATAAATAACAGTGATATAGGAACTTCCTGTGAGTGTTCAAAAAACAAGAGGACATGGCACTTTGCAATACGGTTTGGTGGACATGGTGGTATTTGGTCTAAGGTTGGACTTGATGATCTCAGAAGTCTTTTCCAACCTCAATAATTCTATGATCTCCCAACTGCTTTTTTTAAATTATTATTATTTTCATCTTAAATTTGCCTTAGGCTTCATTTCTGTATTTCCCAAGACTCTGTGAACTATTCAAAAATCTTACTTAGTTGGTATCTATTGGACTGAAGTTGTAATTCCCTGGAAAGCTGCAAGATGACAAAGAAATATTTTGGATCAGGCTTTGTTTTGTTTTACACTACTCAAAATCCTAACTCTCCCATTGCTCTCCTTTCAGCTGGATTGCTGCTTGATGCAGAGTGGTGGAGAGGTTACAGCTCTGGGAAAGGGAGAAGCAACAATTTCTGCTTTAGCTGTTGTTCCTTCCTTGTTGCATAACCTTGAACAAAAGGTTGCAGCTCCCTGTGCCTCAGTGTCTGCTCTTTGTAGTACAAGCTACAAACTATATTCTGTATTTCTGCAGCAGGCAGAGCAGTGACATCCCATTCCCACATCAAGCCTCCAGATATTACACCATGGTGAATAATAGAGAGTGTGAGAGAAATCAGCTCCAAACCATTTTTTTTGAAATAAAAAAGCTCCAATCCCTCATTTTCATTTGCTTCTGCAGTTTAGGAAACATAAGTTCCACAGCACACTGAGCTATTTCTAATGTGCCCAGCTGTGCAGGTTGAGAGGCTGGAGACAAAATGATGCTGCTAATGAAAAACAGCTGCTCATTAGTCAGGAGAAAACTGGTCGGGGTGTTTAGAGATACAATTATTTTTACTGTTCTTGTCCCTTTTACGCTTATCCAGAAATTATATTATTATCAAATCATGTTAGACGGCGTCTCAGGTTGAACATTTTAAAAATGAATGTGGTTCATTAACAACATGATGAATATTTAAGCAGGATTACAGAGCATAATGAACTTCTTTTAATTTTTTTCTTTTTCTTTTTCTTTTTTTTTTAAAGAAGAAAAAGCCCAATAAATTAGCTAATATTTCACCGGCTAATGTTGTAATTAGATGTGCAGCATCTTTTTCCTGCTTCTGAACATCTTTCTTT
This sequence comes from Lepidothrix coronata, assembly GCF_001604755.1. Classification (NCBI taxonomy): domain Eukaryota; kingdom Metazoa; phylum Chordata; class Aves; order Passeriformes; family Pipridae; genus Lepidothrix; species Lepidothrix coronata. The sequence continues at coordinate 1,642,056 of NW_016690328.1, forward strand.
TATTGCTGACTCTGTCTGATGCACAGCGCTGAAAAGCTGCAATTTTTTTACCTTGAACTTTAATCAGAACCAAGTTGATACCTGAAGTCACTCACCTAGGCAGGCACCTCACCCACAAGAAACCTCTGGTAAAGGAAAGGAAATCAAGACCAAAAATCTGTTCTGATGCTCTGAGTCTCAAAGGTAAAACAACACTGAAACCTCATCCTCCTATTTACCCTTTTTTTGATCTTATCCTGTTTCTCACAAAATTGACTACAATTTCTCTGCTGCACAAGACTTTCATCTTTAAGATTCTTCCAATTTGTTCGGGGGGAAAAAAGCCAAAAAAAAAAGCCTCGAGAAGTATAAAAAAACAATTGAATATTGCTACTGGTAAAAATACCTTTAAAAATCTAATATTTTCATTGCCAGAGCCACAATTTCTTAAGGTCTGGACCCTTATGCTGGAAGATTGGTTGCAGAAATTGGAATCTTTCTGCCATGAGCAGAGTGGGCTTAGTGCTTCTGAGGCTGCTCTGATCAGACAATCATCAGCTCAATTTACTCAGCAAGGAAAAGTAGCAAAATGAAGGGCAAAATAAGGAGATTGATTGAAGATCTGCCTAAGGGCAGTGATAGAGTCACAACCCCTGGAGGGTTTTAAAAGATGTTCATAGGCAGTACTGAAGGACATGGTTTAGTGGAGGATTTAGTAGTGCTGGGTTAATGGTTAGACTTGATCTTAGAGGACTTTTCCATCCTAAATGATACTGTGACTCCATAAGTCTCAGGGGCCAAATCTTTCTCTCGTGTTTTCTTCCTCCCCAGACTTACAGATGGAAGTCAGGAATATCCCAAGACAGAATTTCAGGCAGGCTCAGCTATCCATGTTGAATAGCTCAGCAGAAAGCTCGAAAAAGAGATAAACTTTGCTGGAAATATCCAGATAAAAATGAGTTTAGGGTAGAAAGCTGAGCAGAGCTGATGCCTCACAGCAGGAATTGTCTGACTGTGGTACAAGGGGAGTGCGAGAACTTTCCACTGAGCTCCAGCTATTTGGAGACCCACTTCTTGTGGGTCTGATAAAGGGCTGATAAGAGCCCTTTTTGGGGGGTTATATCATGGGAGATGCACAGGAAAAAAGTCCCATATCTAAATGTACAAGGAAAGAGAAATATGCCTGAAATAGTACAACATAACTTGATAACAATTTTTAGCACTTTATCCCAAATTGTATTATTTGATTCCAAAAAAATCCCCAATTGTATTTTTCCCATAAAATGGTGAATTTGGAGAATTATTTCACTGACACTCCTTGAAGAGGAAAGTTATCTCCAAAAGAAAATCAACATGTCTGAAATATGCACAGCTTCTCTCTCTGCTGGCAAGACCAGAACTGGAACCAGCAACTTGATTGCAATGCTAATTTATTTATCTGGAACTTCTGGAGTTTACCAATAAATGTCTGTGGAGAAGCAGTGAGAAACTGTATCACAAGAAAAGTTCACTGCCAATAAATGCCTCAAGGTGAATCCTTTTTTTATCCCTTATATTGCAGGTAAATAAACAAGAGAAATTATCTGCACTTAGAATCCCAACCTTGGGACAAAGTCTTTGTGCAAGATGTTGTACAGACATCAAATAAGAAGAAAGTTACAGTCCTGGAGATCTGACAGACTGAGTAGTTCATAAAATACAAATAGGTAGAGTTGGAGACAAGGGAAGGATGAGAAGTCAGTGTTTATCAGGAGACAAAAGACTTGTAATGTGCTGACAAGCTCCTGGTGTCAAGTTTTTTGAGTTTCATAAGAGTGAAGAATTTTGAAGCCTAAAAAACCCTGCTTTTCAAGTGTGGAGGAAGAGTTATTTCCCCCAAATGAGGGCCAAAACAGTAGCAGGCACATATCTGGGAGAGAAAGTAGCATCCTGGTACCATGGCTGTGGCTCAGGTTGATTCTGTCTCACCAAGTAATTGATGCATCACTGCTATCTCATCATGTGACTGAAGTTCTGGTCTTTAGGACCACCTCAGGTGTCTTTCTGCAAGGTCCTGGGACTCTTCCACAAATGTCACCAGTTTGTTGTTACGTGATGGGACAATCCAACTGCTCTGGGAACAAAAATGCAGCCCAAGGTTTGATCTTCTCCATTACACAATCCTGCCCAAACGATGCCCAGGTGGATAAACATTGATAACTCCTTACGTGAGCAGGTGGCACATGGATATTTGCAGCACACAAATGCATCTATATCTGCATATGTGACAGATTTCTAGCATGCAGTAAAGCATGTAAAAAAAAAAAAAAAAAAAACACCAAAAAACCATCACTGGACTCTGCTGGTATTGCAAACCTCACCTGCAAAGGTCACTTGAGAACCTGGGACATTGCACAAAGGAAACCACACTGGTTTTGTTGTTAGTTTCCCTTCTGATCATTGCTTCTCTGTCTTCCTATGCTCCCAGACCCACAGGACTCTGGTGAGTCCTTGCAGACTTTCCCTACATTTGCACAGCAGGGCCCTGGCCCAGAGCCCTCAGCCCCCTCGTGCAAACTGAAAAAGAAATCCCACTGTCCAACAGTAAAGCTGAATATGATACCAGAAGATGCACAAGGTGAATCAGGCACCAGAGGATGCTCCAGATGTGGCACCTGTCACACAACAGCCAAAGCAATAACAACAAAATAAATAGATGAGCATTGTTTTGCATTTTGTTGTAATAGCTGGGAGTAGGAACTATTTATTGCTCTGCTACTTGATAAAAAATGTCACGCGATGTAGGTGCCAAGTAAACAGCAAATAATAATCACCTACTCCAGGTCCATTCAGTTTTTTCCTCTCTGGGTTATCTCCTGTTGTATCCCTGTGCTGTAGCCCAGAGGAGTGGGCAGTCACCAAGCTGAAAGTTTAGCACAGCAATGACCAATTAGAAAAACAAAACAATTTTGCTACCTTCAAGTCTGCAAGGCATAGGAGACTCCAGCCTGCCTTTCCAGAACTATGCTGTCAAGCTGGGAAAAAATTCTTTCTCTTTTTAAATGAGTGTGATAATCTTTACAACATTCAAAAGAATAAGCAGCATCTTAATCTGATTAAACACCTTAACAACTTAAATCATCTGATTAAAAACCTTCAGTGTCTGAAGGGGGCCTACAAGGACTCTGCAGAGGGACTTTTAACAAGGTCATGTAATTACAGGACAAAAGGGAGTGGCTTTAAACTGAAAGAGGGTAGGTTTAAAGTAGATATTGAGGAGAAATTCTTTAGTGTGAAGGTGTTGAGACATTGCAACAGGCTGCCCAGGGAATGCCCCATCCCTGGAAGTATCCAAGGCCAGGCTGGATGGGGTTTGGAGCAACCTGCCCATGGCAGAAGGGCTGGAACTGGATGATCTTTAAGGTCCCTCCCAACCCAAACCATTTTGTGAATCCCCAGCATCAACTGGAAAAAGCCATATTTTGGGTAAGTTTCAATGTTGGGGTTTTTTTTTTTTGCAAATTTGTAATTTGGTTAATTAGAAGGCTGCAATTCTGTGCAGTTTCACTATTTTAGTTCTGGGAGCTTCAGGAATTTTGCAGTTCTGCTGCTTTCCTCATTATCTGTTCTGCTGTTCCTCTGTCCCAGGTTTTACTCCATCTCAGTACCTTGAGTTTATCTTGTAATAATATGTTGACTCATCCAGCCCTCAGCCAGCTTTCCAGTTACTCATGTTGAGTTGTGTCAGTGCTCTGAGGGTTGCAGTCAGTCCATCTCAAGCCCTTGGGAATGCAGGAGATGTAGACTGAGGATGAAAGAGAGTTTACCAGGCTCTCTAATATTTCAGGGTAATCATGAGCGAAAGGTGGGACAAAAATCCCGGAGAGGAAACAAATGTACCAAAAATAGGAGATGATAGTAAGAAAAAAGAATTAGGCCCCAGAGAGAAGCTGGCAAAGCTCTGTTATTTGCTCTCTTCTGTTTTGCCATGCCAGAGATGAATTTTCACAGGTCCTGAATGCTATCGGGAGTGGGAATAAGTCTTAACTTAGGCTAAAATAACCTCAGAGAGCAGGTAATCTGGCTTTTCATTCCATCAACCAGCTAAAATTCAACCTGATGCTTCCCACAGGCGATAGCTCAGAGTGCTAAATTGAATTCAGATTTACTAGATTGGTGCCAGGATCACAAGCCTTTTTTTTTTTCCTTCCAGAAGGACTTATATCAAATTACTATTCCCTATTCATCTCTCTTCACAAATCACCATTCGAAGGGGAAGGAAGTACAGTAACTTTTTTTTGCTCGGAACACAATGTTATGTGGAAATTTCCTCTTAAAGTAATAACCTTGCCAATGCTAAGAAAATAATGTGCTTAAATAAGGTTTTTGCAGTAATCACATGTGTAGGCAAGAAAAGGTCAGAGGTGGAAAGGGGAAATATGAAGCGCATGAGGAGATAAAATTCCTGATTTGTTTATGTACACATCTAGAATTTTGAACATATCAGCTGAAGACTTCATGAAAGAACATTGCCTGATTTGTAAAAGAAGTGGATTTGCAAAAGGACTGCTAAATGAAGCTGTCAATAGAAATCTTCTTCCCAGGTGGATTATAGTCTCTATTTGTGCTCCCAGAAAGGGAACAGAATAAACCAATCTTGACAAGCACACTTCAAATAAATGGTTTTCAATCTGGTTTTAAATACCTGCTCCTGGAGTAAAGTAAAACTGTCTCAAATTGCAAAATGGGGGCATTCAAAAAGAAATATAGAATTTCCTCTTTACTGTAGTGGTGGTTTTGATACACTAATGTAAATGGAAGGCCAAGAAAGAGAAGCTGGAATATAGATCCCTGGTTTGTATTTAGTGTAAGAGACTGGAGTGCCCACTGTGTGAACATGAGGGCTCTTCAGTGTGCAGAGCAAGGTCACATGGCTGAGATGGCTAAATTTTGCTTGCAAAAGTGACTTAGGATTAAACCCTCAAGGGAACAGAACAGCTAGGGGCACAAAATCTGAGCAGTTTTGATGAAAATAGGATTTTTTAGACAGTGAGTCATGAAATTCTCATTGGAATATTTTTGACTATTGATGTGCACATAATGAGGTTTCAGTGACAAGATCGACAGGACTAAAGGATACAGCTACTGGTCTGATTTATTTTATTTTTATTTTTATTATTTTTCCCAGGGGAGCCCAGGTTGTCTCTCTAGGACACAGAGGAAGAGTGTTACTTCTGCTAACTGCTTCAGCCAAGTGGGAGCTTTTACCCCTAAAGTAACCTGGGAGTAACTCTTAGAGACACAAAGTCTTCTGCTTTGATATCTCTCTTCTCTTTCCCATGGTTCTTTCCTTTGCAATTAGTCCACAGTTGTCTCCAAAGAAAATGAGTTTGGGTTGCGATCCCTGTCCCACCTCAGTTGCAAGGTGAGAAGAGGAGCTTAAAACACCTCACATTTGCCATCAAATCTCCTTAGTGCTCCAGAAAGCAGGTGTCTCATACTAGTTTCTTACTTCAAGACCTTCTGCGTTCCTTCCTCATGCAAGAATCATGCAGCAATTATACACTTCGAGGATGGTGTCTTTGCCCCGTACAAGACCAGAAAAAGAAATCTTGTTGAGTTTTTATGGCTTGCACTGAAGTTTCCCCAAAAGCAGAGGCATTTTGGTTACCTTGACTCTCAGTCACTCCAGCTGAAGATGCTGCTGTGAGGATCTTTGCAACTACGACTCCTGTCCCCACCTGTGCAGCAATTTACCCTCCTCTTTGGGAGAAGAGATTTTCATAGAATCATAGAATAGTTTGGGTTGGAAGGGAACATAAAGATCATCTCATTCCAACCCCGCTACCGTGGGCAGGGACACCTTCCACTAAATCAGGTTATTCCAAGCCCCATCCAACCTATCATTGAATACTTCCAGGGCTGGGGCAGCCACAGCTTCTCTGGGCAACCTGTACCAGGGCCTCACCACCCTCACAGGGAAGAATTTCTTCTGCATATCTAATCTAAATCTGCCCTCTTTCAGCTCATTTTTGATGCCTAAATCATGTAAATATAGGGGCTTCTTTAACAACTTTTTGTGACTTGTACAACAAGTCTCTGCGTAGCAATGCTCCCTTTATCAGCATCATCCAAACCTTAACCATTGGGGTAATGACAGATAATAAAGAGTTAAGAAAGAGCTAAGAAAGAAGTTCATACCAGTGCCAGTGGCATTTCCCTATTGGATAGTTTAGGAAGAAGCCTTCATTTTGAAACTAAATCTAATTGGAGTTTGTTTGGGATTCAGCTCTCCTACTGACTTAACAAGCTGCTGGAAAGTCTAATAAATATTGACATGATCCTTTTCCCTTTGGCAGGGCCTTGTAAGAGCACCACTCCACAGCTCAATGATGCCTCCCTGTGTTGCCTGTGTCACAATGTAGAGGAAAAAAACATGGTCAGCACCCACTTTTACATGGAAGTTTAATGAGCGTGTTTAATTTCCTCCAACCAGTTCAGCTGAAAGAGTCATGAACTTGATTTCAAACAAAGAGGGATTCCAGCCCCATTTCACAGCAGGCATCTTGCACCTGGCTTGGGTTTCACTCTCCCAAGAGGGGAGGACATGGTGTTAATTGCAGTTAATAATTGCAATGGTTGCACTTTGGTCGGTGCCACTTAATATGCTTCTTCTTTCACCAGAGTCCATTAGAATTAAAAGTTAAATTAACCCTGGTGACAGCAGATGAGAATTCTGATTGTCTCTGGGTGGGTCACAAGGAGTGGAAAGAGAGAGCTGAGCAAAACAGGGAGACAGTGGAGTTTGTTTTGAACCTTAATTGAGTTTTATTTACTGATGCTTTGGAAGGTAAAAAATACAGCCATAAATAAATCCCTAGATAAGAATAAGTTTATGCTCTCAGCTAAAGACTATTCAGTGTCAGTTTAAAGGGGTGATAAAAGCTCACAGTGTAAGTAGAAGGAAATTGGGGTGAAGGACAGCTCAGAAAAAAACAGAAGCTGTATAATCTTAGGTGAAGATATAGGAGGAACAAAAGGAATAATCACATACTTCTTTGTTCTTTTAGGTGCCAAAGAGCTCAGCTTTGCAGCACAAAATTTGTACTTTATGTCTGAGTTTCCATCTACCAGAGCAGGACCAAGCAACACTGGACGAAATTATGCTGCTAAACTTTCACAGTTTGTAGGTGAAATGTGAGCCTGTGACACTATTAAGTGTTGCTTCTTCTCCACAGCACGTATGGGGATGGTACAAACTCTGGTGATGTAGAGAATGGAAATAAAACTCTTCCTCAAAAAGAGCAGCCCAGTTCCCATGGGAGCTGTGCTCACAGTGTGGTCATGTGTACCTTACACAAAACAAAAGTCATAATCAAAATTATATTATGCCCCATCACTGCCAGTGTTTAAGAGGCATTTGGACAATGTCCTTGTCAATGTGCTTTCACTTTTGGTCAGCCCTGACATAGTCAGACAGTCTGTTCAGCCAACTGTTATAATCCCTTCCAACTGGGTCTATTCTATTCCATTCTATCTTAATCTAGTCCATTATGTTCTAATCTATTCCATTCTAATCCATTCTACTCCATTCTATTCTATTCTAGTCTAATCTTGTCTAGTCTATTCTATTCCATTCTAGTCTAGTCTAGTCTAGTCTAGACCCTTCCATTCCATTCAGTTCTATTCTGTTCTACTCCATTCCATCCCATTCCAGACACACCCTGTGGAAAAGGTAAGAGGCCAATCAGTGGAGTCATTTAAACTATGACTGAAGAAAATAGTTTGGAACATACTGAAAACACAAACAGGAGAATGATTTAGATGAAATTAATAATTCTTTTTCATCCTTTTATTGCCCTTACTTGGTTTTCCTGTCCCTCTGTGCCTATGAAGCATCATCAAGGCACTCAGGATGCCGCAGACACGAGGATGTAAATTTGCCCTTCAGCTGGGCACGTGCAAGGAAAACACATCCCAAGAGAAATCCATGCAGCTGCCTTGGAGGAGCTTGACTATTCAGGGATAAACCCAAGCTCTTCTGCCTGTACTTCACACCAACCTGGTCTCAAAGCAGTGAAGTCCAGCAGAGACCGTTCTGAGTCGATGATTCACCATTTGCCATCACTGCAGGATTTGTACACAGGCTCTGACGTGTGCCCAAAAGGAATGGAGTGGGAAGGGGAAAACAACAGAAATCTGCCCTTTCAGCAGAAGGTATCTTTTTGGAGGACGATTGTAAGTTATTCCCAAACCTGTGGGTGTAATACTGCATATGATAGAATCACAGAATTATTATGGCTGGAAAAGACCTGCAAGATCATGTTGTTCAACCTTTGGCTGATCACTACCTTGTCAACCAGACCAGAGCACCGAATGCCATGTCCAGTCGTGGCACTGGAAACCAGTTTGTGTTTAACCTGGAAGAACAGTCACTGGCAGGCAGTTGGTCTGGGTACTGTACAGCACAGCAATGGGCAGCAATGCAATTTCCAGCCCGTCCTACCCTCTTCTTCCCAAGCACACCAGAAACAGGAGTCATCACCTTGATTCCCAAGAGTTTAATGTGGCATTTCCTGACACCCCCACTCTTACCTTGGAATCAGCGTGAAAAACAAAAATCAGAAATGCCATTTGAGTCCTTTTGGGATGGCTGCCTTAAATACTACATGTTAAAAACAAAATGTTCCTACATCCAATTTTACTGTTTATAGGGTTGGGGTTTTTTTTTATTATTAAAGCAAGGTAAATTCTTTTGACAGAAGGGATGTTGAATTCACTCTCAAATCTCCTGGTTGATATTCAAATGGTACTTTGGTAACAGAGGTAGATACTAGTCAGACAGATTGTCAAATCTCTCAGGTTCTTCTGGAGGTAAAATGAGGAGAAAAATTCAATCCAGAGACTTTTTTATTGCATAAGGGTAGAAGCCCTTGTCTTCAAAGAATTCAGAGACTGTAGGGATAATAAAGGGAAGCAATTTAACACTCAGAAGTGCCTGCAAGCAGTACATCTTACAAGAGTACATCATACTGGCACTGATCTGCAACCATTTGGCCCCTTTGCAACAAACTGCCAAATTTTTGTGTTTTGATCTCATAAGTATTGACCCTTGGTCGTGAGTTTCCAGCTGACAAGATGCTTGTCATAATCCAGCCACCTAGCCCAGAGCTACTCACAGAATAAACTCTCCTGCCCATGGATGGAGTCGGATACAGTGGATAATTTCCCATCCTCCCTTGAAATACTTAGTCTCAATCATCCTTGAATATTCCCAGAATTTGCAGGAGGTGACCCAGCAGAAGCAGCTCTAAGATCAGCTGACTGCTAATTAAAATTACCTCTGACAAGCTCATCACTTTACCCTCTTGTCCCTACTTAGAGAGGGGACATGTTTAAGTCCCCCCTGCTGACCCTGCTCCCACTCCTTCCTACATCGCTCCCTACCTATAGCCAGCAAGATTCACCCCCCTTTATCTCACTATAATAGTTCCCAGCCCAGCAAGTCTCTCTGTCTGTTCCCTGGTGATGAGTGTTCACAAAATTACAGTGAAAGCTGGAGTCAGAGGTCATTTTCCACTCTGCCCCAAATGCCAGGAAAAACTGAGATCCCTGTGATGGACCACTGGATTTAATGTGAGCATGAGGCATTTTGTTTTTCAAGTCCATGAAGTTAAGAGCTATTAAAAGGCAGCTGCTTATTGACAAGCTATCAAATAAATTTGGAATGCATCCTGCTGTGTAGCCATCTGATGAAGCCGAATGGGAAAGCTAATGACCCTGGCGCTATACTTGCCATAAAATATGGCCTTTATTTCAGCACTTAAGGTTTATTCTGTAGTGGGGCAAGGAAGGCAAATGGAATGCATCCCATTTTCCTCCAGGATGGAATTGCACATGTACATTTTGGTTACAAACCACCCAAATGACTTGCTCTTTATATCCTGCCACGTGCTCCTACTGCAAACTTGAGGGCAAAACTGTCAGCAGGCAAAGCAGCTCCTGACTTCTGTGAGTCCCTGTTATTTGGAGTTATTCCTCAAATACGAAGTGCAACATCAGTTGGGGTATATCAGTTAATTAGCTCTGCCAGTTTTCTCCTGCTGAGAAGCTGACCCATTTGTTATAAATAATTCAGAGCCTTTTCATGCTCCGTGTGCTGCAGTGGTGGAACTATCTGTAGAGTTCTGCTGATAGTGACATCTCAGCCCCGTGTGACCAGCTGGGATAAAATCAGATATTTATTTTCATTAGCATGGCAGTTTACACGGCACTGCCTGTGTCCTCTGATTGGATGCAAATAACTGAGAACATGATTTCTCATAGTGAAACTGCATTTGGAAATAATCTTCCTGGCACAGGTTAATTTTTTTCTCCTTCTTTGTCTGTATAGCCCCCAAACACGGTAGCAGCCTAGTCCCCGACCGTGCCTTTAATGTCAGCAAAATTTAAATAATAATTTTGAACTGAAATACACCCCAGTGCAGAGGGTAATCTGCTGTTTAAACTCCTGAAGTGAAGTATGCAACCCATTTGTTCTGGCAATGAGATACATTACATGGACTGCAAACCTTCCCCACTATTTGCTAAAGTATTGACTGTTTTTAATGCTGCTGCACAAAGTAAGAAGCAAATACAATAGAGGCATTGGGCACATTTTACTCATAGACACCAAAATTAAGCTGACAACAAGAACAAACACTCCTGTACATGTGACCTGTCTCCATCTGTCTCCACTCCCATCCACATAGTCAATAATCCTGGCACTTAAGGCCATACCTTTCTGATTTCAGAAGTCAGCTCAGTGAAAGACCAACAAATTACACTGTCCATGTAAAATGACTTGACAAACTGACTTATTTTTATATTTTATAAATAACTGAGCACTGATGAGAAGGCCCCAGTGAGACATGAAAGTGAGATTTTGCTGAAAGATCATTTCTGGGGAGCAGAAAGAAACCCTTCTTCCCTCACTAAAGTGAACTTCTCCTTATCATGCAATTATAGAATGGTCTGGGTTGGAAAGCACCTTAAAGACCATCTCATTCCACCCCCCTGCCATGGCCAGGGACACTTTCCACTAGACCAGGTTGCTCTAAGCCCCATCCAACCTGGCCTTGGACACTTCTAGGGATGAGGCAGCCACAGCTTCTCTGGGAAACCTGTTCCAGTGACTCACCATCCTCACAGTCAAGAATTTCTTCCTGATATCCAATCTAAATCCACCTTTCTTCAGCTTAAAGCCATTCCCCCTTGTCCTGTCACTGGATACCCATGTGAAAAGTGCCTCTTCAGCTTTTTTGAGCTTCCCCTTCAGGTGGTGAAAGACCACAACTATGTCACCCCAGAGCCTTCTCCAGGCTGAACAATCCCAATTCCCTCAGCATTAAACCTTTTAGCCAGCATTCGGTGTAACTACCCCCCTAAATGAAGGCACAATGTGTGTTATTGTGCATCTTTGGGATGACAATAATCAGTTTACATCCAGGTCTGGTTGCAAAAAAGCAAGTAAGGGGAAGGTCAATCTCGTTAGACTCCGTTAAACACCATGGTCTGAGGGAAATCACTATCTTAACAAATTTTCAAGCCACTTGCAAGCAGCATCTCGGAGGTTTATACCATGGAAGGAATATTATACTCGAAACATGTCTTACTTTCTACACATTTTTTCCCTAAGTGTGTCTCACCAGGCACAGTCAGGGACAGCCTTACTGAGCACTGTATCCAGATGGCCACCCTGATGTCTGTTATTCTCACATTATGCAAAGTCGAGTTGGTGCTGAATTAAGTATTCTTTGAGTCTCTGAAAATCTTTCTCAGCCAGCTCTGACCATCTAAGCAGACTTTTAGGAGCCTGTTTCTCACATGGCTGCATATGGTGTCTAGAGCATAATCAACATCCACAAACCACCTTAGGATTGTCCTAGAGCCAGGTGGAGACTCCTTCCTGTATCAACAGGCACGAGGGAGAGATTCTTGATTTCCTAAGTAGTTCTCTATGCTCTAATCAGATATAAAATCACACTGACTGTGACTAAATCTCTTATAACTAAAATGAGAACTTAAAGACACCTAAAGTCAGATGACGTGTTACTCTTGATCTAATGTAAGCAATAAAGAGGTATTTCCAGAGATCAAGACATCCCAGTTTTGAGGCTTTGCAAAGGATATAGTATGGATGATATATTTATTTAGTATCCTACAAATCTAGACTGATTTTTAATGATTAATTGTATTATTGTTAATGATTATTTGTATTGGAAGGCTGAAGAGGGACTTCTTACAGGGGAATGTAGTGACAGGACAAGGAGGAATGGCTTCAAGGTGAAAGAAGGTAGATTTAGATTGGATATTAGGAAGAAATTTCTTATAATGAGGGTGGTGAGGCCCTGGAACATGTTGCCAAGAGAAGCTGTGGATTCCCATCCCTGTTAGTGTTGAAGACCAGCTTGGATGGGGCTTGGAGCAACCTGGTTTACTGGAAGCTGTCCCTTGCCCATGGGGGGTTATAATGAGGTGACCTTTAGGGTACCTTCCAAATCAAACCATTCTGTGATTCTATGATTCCCTGTGTTAAAAATAAAGAACATTAGGAGCCTTCTGGCCAGATATATCACTACAGAAGTGGAAAACAAAGGAGGTTAACAATAGCACCCTTTAAAACGTGGTCTTTTGAGTAACAGGATGAACTGCTGAGATCTTTCCCTACCTACTGAACATTCTGTGTCACATCTAAAATGAAATGCATAAGCTTTTTTCTAAAAGTCCTGCTTTGGGCTAATTTAAGATTCCACTTCTTGGGAACTGAATATTTATTTTTACTTCACTGCAGGCTGGTCAAACACAAGTCATCTCTTTTTTTTTTTTGTGTTCCCTCCATGTTGCCATTGCTGAGGCCAAGTCAATAAGCATGGCTGAGAGAGAGGCTCACTTCTCTTGGGGAAAACCTCAAGGCTCTGAGGGCGAGCACAGGCTCCAGCTGGTGCCTGCACTGCATCAACTGACTGTCCCATCCCTGGAGGCAGCACAGACTGGAAAAGGCTTTGTCACTCTCCTGAGCTCCAGGTTGCTCCTCTCAGTGTCCCAGCAGTAAATCCCTACCCTGCCACACTTGGCTTTTATCTCCCAGCAGACATCTGCAGAGCAGCAGCCCCTGAAGGAAGAGACCTTTCCAACATCCATTACTGAACACTGGCTTTTGCCAGTGAGCAGGAACTTTACAGCCCCTCCTGGTCACTGAGGGAGTGTTTTGGGCCTCTGCTTTGTGCCAGTTCCAGCTGTAATGACTTTGCACACCCTGGTGACAAGAGCTAAAGCTAAAATCGTGTCCTGCCTGCATCTAAACTTGTAACCACATTTCTTTTATGATGAGGCAACATCTCTGCAAATGAAATAAAGGAGCCTGAGAGCATTTTGCAGTGCTGAGACCAGCAATGACCTGTGTTTATACAATTAAACTCTCTTCAGACCGTGAATTGAAGTTGCTGCATCCAGACTGCCCATTGGGAATGGTTTTGGGGCTGTGCCAGCTACCAATCAGCATCCAGGAATTGTAAAGGCAGCGCCAGGGCTAAAACCATCCCAAGGATCATTGTAAAAATGTTTATCAGCAAATTCCAGTGCCCAGAATTGTTTCCTGACACAGTTCTATTCCCTAGTACAGCAAAAGTCCACTTACAGCCTCATTGTGTGGGACCTGGGTTCCCCTGGTAGTGGGTGGCCTGTAACGCTCAATGTCTGTTTGAAAATTAATGTTTTACAATAGTTGCAACAACAAGCTGAGTTTTCCTGCACAAGGGGTGGTGCCTGCTGGTGAATCCTGCAAAACTCTGGGCTTCAGGAGTGCTCAGCGACTGTAAATTCTGCCGGGCAAACGGAGAATTTCTGAGGAATGAGAGGAAGAAGGTTTTCTTTTATAGATGTTTCACATACTGGGTGTTGCCTTCAGAAAACATTAAGTGATCAAAGCGTCTTGGAGCAAATGGATTTGCAAGTGCATCCAGTATGTTGCTATGCTATTAACATGCTGAAAGCCCCTTCTGTCATCAGTTTTGTTATAGCTGATTGGAATTAAAGCACTGCAGATTCAAACTTTGAAGGAAGGTGGCTGTTTATTTTATTTCATTTTCTTTTCCCACTGAATTTTGTTCTAGAAATTCTCATGGTGATAATTGTTAAATAATGAAAATATATAATACTAATTCGGCTCTCTCCTATGTCTTGAGCTTTATATAGAACAATATTATGAATATTCTATGTGATTTTTTTTGGTTTGAGTGTGATGGAAATGTGAGGTAATCTTAAGAAAGCACAGAGAATCACAAATTTTTATTTTTAACCTCTGTGAGGAGAAGAAGCAAATAGCCCACCCACCCGGAAGGAAATAGCATTGCTTCATACTAAGCATAATTGTTTCCATGGGATTGCAGGGCTGAGAGTGTAGAGACAATAAAGTTCCAAAACATCACTTCATCTTCGTGCTTTATAATCTCCCATTGTACAGCTGTTCTGCTCACAATGTGGGTGGCAGATGTCTATAATAGGGCTTTAGAATCTCTAAATTTGCTAATGAAAAGTGTTTAATCCCCTCTCCCCAAGACGAATCTTTAACTGGTGAGTCTGCTGGTGCTGCAGGCACTCTATGAGGAGCCAGCTCTGCTCGCAGGCACACAGACACCATGGTTACAGCAATGCTGTGCACGAGGGTGGGGAGCAGGAATCCTGGGCTTCCACCACCACCAGTACTGCAGGGATAATCAGTGATTTGTATCCTTGCTTCACAAGTTCACTTCCATCTCCTCAGTGAGGCAATTATTAAAATACCAGCACAGCCTTCAGAACGGAGCCAATTCACTCCTGATTTAGGAGCTCGTCATTACACACGGCATCTCTCAGCTCCTCTTCTGCTGCCTTAGTCACACCCCCAAAACCAGAAAAGATGTTGAGATCATGTTGAAAGTTAAAAATCTTGCCTGTGAAATGGCAATTACCATGTGTTAGTTTGGAAGGATGGTGCATTTCCAGCAGCAGCAGGATGAATTGGAAAGTGCAAATTTTCCGCAGAGTGTTTCATGGAGGAAAATTGAGGAAACAGAGACTGCAGACTTGAACATATGTGGTTTCTGTCTGAGAGGTGATGTGCATCCTCCAGGGCTTTCTTTGGTTCAGGAGATGACATGAGACATCCAGAGGAAGGGGAAGAAATCCTTAACTTATACCTCAATGAGTTGTTTCCTTCTGATAGCTCAGAGGGCAACTGACTGGTGGTAGCTGGATCCACCAGGACTCATGGGTGAAAGTCGACAGAACCTTGTGAGCTCTGGGTAGGGCACTGCTGTTAACCAGCCAGCCCTGATACTCCCAAAGACAATGTCTTCTTTCCAGAACTGGTAACATAGCCAAGGATCTGCAGAACTAAGATCTCAACAGGCTTGTGGGCTCCTATTCACCAAATTCGGGATCTCACCTCAGAGCTCTGTGAGAAGGGGTCTCTTTAAGGTGCCTTCTCTTCTGAGTTCAGTAAGAGCTCAGCTCCCAAGGCCAGAGGCACATCTCTAGTTTTATTTTTTTTTCTACATTTTAATCTACACATATAAATATATGTTTGTAATGTTTCAGAATTAAAAGCATCCATGTGGAGAAGGAGCTCCAAACAAGACACAGAGAGCAGAAAAAAGGAGCCCCTTTGCTCTGAGTCTACTTTAGCACGAGGTGAATTGCAGACCCTCAAGTCTATGAATTAGATTTCTGTTCCTTACGATGGGAGCCTAGACAGCTCCTGCCAGAGCTAAGAGGCGTTTGGACAACACTCCCAGGCACATGATGGAATTCTTGGAGTTTTTCTGGGCAAAGCCAGGAGTTGGACTCAGTGGTCCTTGTGGATCCCTTCCAGCTCAGGATACTCTATGATTCTGTGACTCTTAACTTAATCCAGATGGACACATTTTCTCAATAGACACCTAAAACCAGGGGAGGTGAATCCCACCTCTCCCTCCACTGTGTTTTCACTGCCAAAGGAACTTATTAATTCTTTACAAGTGAATTCCTCTCAATCTTTTTCTTTTAGACTTGGTACATATTTAAATATCCTAAACAAGGCGAAGCAGCTCTGCCAAGAGGGACTGTGAGAGCTGGAGCACAGATTCTTCAACAGTTTTGTGAGGACAGGTCTATCTGTGGACCTAGGTGGGAATTCAAGTTCCCACAGGTAGAAAACAGTCTGAACCAACAGTTACTGCACCCTCCATGAACATCCAAACTATTATATTAACAGACACAGGAATGTCCAGATTTTACTGATATCAAATAAAGTCTGACAATGTTCCAATAACTGTTTCATTTAACATCTGTTTATTTATACATTTTGCTTGACATCTACAGGTATTTTTCCAAATTTAGGTGTCCAGCCAGCTAAACCTAGTTTTACATAATCTTAATCAAATGTAAAAACAAGGTGATAAAAATGCCATGGATTCAGAAAAGTGATGCTGGATTGACTAGTTAGGAATAATCATGTTCTATGGATAGAGATGAATAGATAGAGATGCAGCTACATTCATTCCCTTACCAAAAATGATCAAGTGGAAAATAAGGCAAGCTTACTCTTCAATCACAGATAATATTTTATTTTTTCCTTCAAAGCTCAAGAGAGTATGTCTGCGAATAAACTGAGAATGATAAGAAGTCCCTTTCTCTCTCTGATTACTCTTTACTGATACTGCATCTAATATAAAAATAGCCCATAGCCTTTATAAAATTCAACAAAGTGCAGATTTTTTACAGTAATCATTTCTGAATATAGTAACATTTTCTTTTATTTACAGTCAGGATTGAAGCAAGGCAGAAAAAACCTCACCAGAACCTTTTTATAAAACCCACAAGTTTCACTGCAACAAAATTAAATGATACAGATTTGACACAGGAGGCAAAGACGTGATAATAATATATATGCATTTTTCTGGGATAGGGGGAAATGAAAGAATGAACTAATTGCATTTTTATCTTAAAAAGAAGTTAATAAATTACCATTTCAAAGTCGGATTTACATATCCCATCACTTTGCAAAGATTAGCTCTTTCTTTGATAGTTTTTTCTTTCTCACATTATTATTCTGCCTCTTGGATGAGATACTCAAACACACACACACAAAAATAAATTCCACAGCCCGCTCTTTTGCAGTCAGTAAAAGGTCCTGTGGCACTTTCCATAAGAGCTGGAAGTGCCTTAAACATCAGTGCCCTGGCAAAAGTCCAACTTGGGTAATTACATTCTGTCCTGCCTCAAAGAAATCCTTTCCTCCAGCTATAATTTCATTTGGAGACATTGTTCCACACTTCTCTGCCTGGAAACGATTGCTCCGTGATCTCGGCTGCCACATTGCAGAGAGGAAAGAGCTGCATTTTAGTGCCAGTAAAGTGTTTTCTACAGACTCCCTGTCACTCAGACCTCCCCACTGCCCACCTGAGCCCAATACACCCCTTACAAGCTGCCTGCTCACAGTGTGCTCCTGGGTGAAGCCCTCAATGTGCACTTGAGTTCTACAGGAAGAATGTGGAATAATGGGCTGTATTTCATATAACAACTGCAGTCATTTGTCATCTGCTGTATATGGGCACCTTATGACTGCCACAGCAAGAAATTTAGAGGTAAATAGAGCTGACAGCTTATATCACTAATTTCCTTTAGGATAAAACATGATGATGAATGATTCAGAAATGCAAAATGTCCATGAGAATTCAGAGAACAATGTTTTCCTATAAACATAAGGTGCATCATGAAACTATCTTTGATTCGTGTCACCAGACATGAGTCCTCTTCTCATGGAATAGGATGAGAGGAGATCTCCCAGTGTCTTTTCATATTGTCCCTATGGAATTCAAGGTGGAGGTTCTCTTCCCATCTGCATAATTTTTTCTTTCATGGAGTGGTAGCATCTTGTCTAATTGTAGGCAGTTAAAAGATCTACATCTAAAGTACATTTCAAGATTGGCCATCGCTGGAGAGCAATTGTTCAATAGGTAAAGAATCCCTTCCAACAATGGGTCTCTAAGAATATGAATATCCTGCCCAATCCTTTAAATTAGTCTGGATAAAT
Source organism: Lepidothrix coronata (assembly GCF_001604755.1). Taxonomy (NCBI): domain Eukaryota; kingdom Metazoa; phylum Chordata; class Aves; order Passeriformes; family Pipridae; genus Lepidothrix; species Lepidothrix coronata. The sequence goes on from NW_016690328.1 coordinate 1,660,108, forward strand.
TATGCAAGATGCCAGACTGCTCATTGCTGATGTTGGCTGAGATGAGCTGTACCCAGAACAGAGAAAATTTGAACATGCGTCAGTGTTAAAATGTGAAAAAAAGAGGGTGCTGTATTGCAGCAAGAGTAAAAGGTGCTGAAAGTTTTCTCTTACCCTGAAGGTAGAAAACTAAACAGGAGTACAGTCCTGCCCTCTCCAGGGGGCTGAATCGTAGTGCATTTTTATTAGTTTAAGAAGGGAAATGGTCTCCTGAGCCCTCTGATCCCAAGGTCCTACAGACAGCTCAGCAGGAGACCTCTGGCTAAGGCAACCCTGAGCTTCCGGAGGTTTCAACAGGGGACTGATGTAACCACAGACAAAGGGATTCAGTATCTAAAGCAATATATAAACAGAAAGAAAGATTCTCACAGTCTTCAACAGGTGCTACGTCAGGACCCAGCCATCAGCTTTATAATTTAAGAGGGAATTTTCCTTTTCCTGTGGGACTATTCCAGGAGGATTAAACTCTGACTTTGTCAGTTTGGAAAGAGATTATGTCCTTGACTTGATGTCACTATTTCCCTTCCTTCTAATTGAACAGAAAACTCAGCACAGGGGTAAGAAAGAGAGAGAGAGCAAGAAGGAGAGAGAGAAGAATTAAGGAGAAGCTGATCGGAAAAGCCAAGCAGTTAAAGTCTTTTAATTTAGTATTTTAAAGCTTTTCTGTGAGTCTGCTTCTCAGAGATATGACTGTTAAAGAAAATGGATTTTCCTACTTCCAGCCAACCAGAATATATGTACATATTTATAAACACCCACAAGCACGCACACACTGATGTACAGGGAGGAGGAGGAGAAAATATTATACTGAAAAAGATGTTGAAGTTGTATCAAAAGAATAAGACGCAGAAAGAATCTTTTCTGAGAAAATCCATTTTGTGAATCCATGACTAATCCCTGCAGAACACATACACAGACACACAGAGAAAGGTAAAGAATGAAGCAGCACAGCTCTACTTAAAGATATATTCAGCTCCTGGCACATACACTCGGGATTTCAGCGAACCCCTCCAGGTTGAGAGTTGCCCACTCTTTTTATAAGCACATTTTTAAATAAAGTATTTTACCCCTCTGTTAGGAAAATAAATAAATGAATGTCCAAACCCCACCAAAAACCAACACAGGCATCTTGTGGAGGAGCTGTGAGCTAAAAGATTAGACCAAACTAGAGTGGGGAAAGAGCTCACTGTAGAGTGAGGCATTCATGGTACAATTTACATCTTGAATCTAAACCCAGCCTTAGGACTTTCCTCTCTTCCTCTGTGGTTGGCACCATTGAAATAAGGGGCAAAGAGTGGGGAGGTGCCAGAAGAAAAGAAATGTGGGGCTGATTAGTTGGCTGATATTCAGATGTCAGGCCATAAACGTGTCTGTTCTCCAGAGAAGCCCTGAGTTATTCTGCAGCCCCTCTAGCCCATGCAGTCTCGTTAAGATCCCCCTTGGGATTAATAGAGATTTCGTTGATCAAAAAACAGCCAGAGAATCAAACAGCTTGGGTTGTAAGGGATTTCTAGAGGTCCCTGGTTCAACCTGTCACATGGGGCAGGGACAGCCTCAAAGTTTTATGCAGCTCACGTCCCTCTTTGTTGCATTTTGGTTCCATGAAAAGACCTAATCACAGGCAGGAGGGAATAATCTCTCCCTTTGCCCCAAGGCATTGGGTTATTTATTGCAGCTGATTGACTCTGACTTCTCCAGCAGTGATTTTAAATTAACACACATCAGTGTATGTACACACAGACATACCTTCATGTATCTTCTGGGGATAGATGGGCACATCTGCACAAACGAATGAATAAATGAATATGATGCATATTCAACTTATCCTAATACACATCAACACCATAATTAACTTTGCCACAGTTTGGTTTTCTGTACAAAAGAGGTTGAGTGCCCGGATCGAAGATGGGGATGGTCCAGGGTCACCAACAGACCAAAACTCTGTGGAGTGACCAGGCTGACCCTGGTGTGTGGGGGAAGGCAGCACTGGGCATGGTGTGGTTGTACAGTGCCAACACAGCAACTGCTCACACACACAGCTAAAGATCTCTGCCTGATTTTCTCCATTTGCAAAACTCACCAGCTGTGGCCGTGTTGCTTCTCCTCTGGGAGGGATTAATCCCTAAATCCATGTTTTTGTCTCCTTATATGAAAAAGCAAGATTTCCAGAAGAACTGAAAAGCAGTGAGTAAACAAACACAGCACTGTCAGGGAAGAGGGACACCGAGATCTGGCTTTTTCAAAGAGATCTGGAAATGTAGGTCACCTATTGCTGGACTTGGATGGTTTCCATCCCTGCCCTTTTTCTGCTAACTTTTCAGCTACCCTCTTTCTTTCTGCTTTTAGATCCTGTTTTTCCAAACTCCAGCCCGCCTCTTTCCAGCCAGCTGTGTATGTGGAATGACTTTGGGACATGCTGGCAGGGAGTAGTTTTAAAAATAAACATGTTGATATTCACCAGGAAGACACCGCAGGCTGCGGGCTCCTTTCTGGGTGATAAAGATTTAATTATTGCATGCTGGCCCTCCTTACTGTCTTCCCAGCTGTAACAGGTGCCTGAGTTTCATCTTTCTTCCAGTTTTTTCTCAAGGTAATTAAAACTTTATCCTGGAGATAGGTATATGCAGGTATGTGAGTCTTTCCCTGCTTTAAAGGGAGACATTTTTATTTTTTATTAACTCTACTAATCATGAGAGGAATTATATATAAACTAAGCTAGGGAAGCTGCAGGGAATTCTAGGTTTTATCTGGTACTGTGTTTGCCTGTAAAATAATCCCATTCGGGGGGAACCTGCTATGGTTTTGATTTTAAGCAAAGGTTGTGTTAATTTTGTGATCCTGGTAGCTTTATTCCACGCAACCCTGGGATTTAGTTCTAATCCTGAACAAAATGATTTTTCATGGGAGAGAAAGAGGCTGCAGCAATGAGGACAAAGCCCTGGCCTGCAGCAGGATTTTTCCTCAGGCTCATTAAGTGACTTGGGGCAAGACCCTCCATGGTACATTTTATAATGGGTCTCAAGTCACTTTGATCACAGTGTGATCAGATGCTCCTAAAGCCTCTCTGTACTCCATTTTACCTGACATTGTACTACGGGGTTTGTGAAGAAATACAGAATGTAAAACAGCACCACTATGATATTTCTGGACCCCAGAAATTTTGCATGGAACACTTTGAAGCTTAGACTTGATGATCTCGTAGGTCTTTTCCAACCTTATTGATTCTATGACTCTATGAAGATAACAAAAGTAAATCTTTATAAACTCTCTAATGATAAATGGTTGGAAAAAAATTTTGTAGGGAGATTGACACTGAGAAATTTGGATCAAAGATTGAGTTTGGGGTTTGGGTACTGTGTTAATATAACCACACACTGCCTTCTTTACATACATAAATTGTTCTTCCAAGGAATGGCTTGATATAGGATGTCATTGCAAAAAGATTTATGAAATTAACTTTGTAGTAGTAAATACATAATAGAAGTTAAACTCAATACAGAAAGTCATAGAATCATAGAATGGCTTAGACTGGAAAGGACCTTAAAGATCATCCAGTTCCAACCCTCTGCCATGGGTAGAGACACCTTCCACTATCCCAGGTTGCTCAGAGCCCCATCCAACATGGCCTTGAGCACTTCGAGGGATGGGGCAACCATGACTTCTCTGGCCAAGCTACTCAGTGCCTCATCACCCTCCCAGTAAAGAATTTCTTCCCAATATCTAACCCTGCCCTCTGTCAGTGTGAAGACATTCCCTATTATTCTGTGTAGTGGGTTGACCCTGGCCAGATACCAGGTACCCACTAAAGCTGCTCTCTCACTCTCCCCTCTGCAACTGGACAGAAGAGAGAGAAAAAAAAACAGCTAAGAATTCATGAGTAGAGGTAAGAGCTGGGAGAGGCCAGTGGCTGATTACCTTCATGGGCAAAACAAGACTCAAAGTTGGGATAATACTTGTATTTATTACTAACAGGATAAGAACCAAAGAGTGGGAAATAAAGCAGTCTTAAAAACACCTTCCCCCCACCCCTCCTTCCTTCCATGTTCTCCCTCCTCCCCCCGCAGTGCAGAGGGACAGGGAATGGGGGTTGCAGTTTGTTGTTTCTACCACTGCTCAGAGAGATGAGTCCTTCCCCTGCTCCCGAGGGGTCCCTCCCACGGAAGACAGTCCTTGATGGACCTCTTCAGCGTGAGTCCATCCCTTGGGCAACAGCTCTCCCCCAACTGCTGTCCTGTGGGTCACTCCTCCATGGGGTGCAGTCCTTCATGAATGAGCTGTATCGACGTGGGTCCCCTACAGGGGCCACAAGTCCTACCTGGGAAAAACCTACTCCAGCGTGGGCTTCCCTCTCCACAGGCCGCAGGTCTCCAGCAGGACCCAACTCCGTCCTGGGCCTCCTACGGGATCACAGCTTCTTTCATGCATCCACCTGCTCCAGTATGGGCTCCTCCATGGGCTGCAGGTGGGTCTCTGCACCCCGATGGTCCCCCATGGGCTGTAGGGGCACAGCTGCTCCACCATGGTCTGCACCACGGGCTGCAGGGGCCTCAGCTCTGGCACCTGGAGCACCTCCTGCCTCTCCTTCTGCACTGACCTTGGTGTCTGCATTGTTATTCCCGAGTTCTCACTCCGCTCTTCCCTGGCTGGAATTTCTTTTTCTTAAATATGTTATCCCAGAGGCGTTACTGTCACTCTTGACTAGCTCGGCCTTGGCCAGCGGCAGGAAGTCCATTCTGGAGCCGGCTGGCATTGGCTCCACGGGACAGGGGAAGCTTCTGACAGCTTCTAATGGAAGCCACCCCTGTAGCCCCCCCGCTACCAAAACACAGCTACAAAAGCCCACTACACCTATCACTCCATGCCCTTCTGAAAAGTCTCTCTCCAGCTCTCTTGGAGCCCTTTTAAGTACTAGAAGATGCTGTACATTCTACCTAAAGCCTTCTCCTCCAAGCTGAACAACCCCCATTCTCTCAGCCTATCTCCAGAGCAGAGGGACTCCAGCCTTGCGAGCATCTTAGTGGCCTCTTCTGGTCTTGTTCCAGTCCATGAAACATGAATACTGTTCCCTCAGAGGAAATAGAAAACGAGTTTGTGCTCTTCTGATGCTGTCGGAGAAGAGGAACAGCCGAACTGATTTTACTCAATATGCTCAGTCTTGTGTAGTTATGCAAACTCTACCATTAACGGAAATCAGGCACCATCCTTTCATTATTTCTCCTGCATTAGAAAACAAGGATGGGTTGATTTTTGGCAGGTTATTAGGCAAACCTCCAACCCCAGTACTTTATGCTTTGAAAATCCTTGTTCGAGTCTTTAAGGTGTACGACTAATGAAGGCAAAAGACTCTTACTTGTCCCCTGCTATCTCATGCTTGGGAAAGAAGCCATCGGCTAAAAAAAATCAGAGAAAACCAGTCTAGGTAGGTAAATTATGGAATTCAAAGGTTTCACATGTGGACCTAAGAAAGTTAAGCTGAAAAAGAAATCGCCTTTACTTCCTTTCATGCCTGTCAATAGGTGCCACTTGTACTGGTCCCTGAATTTAGACAAGGTTTCAGATCAATAAAGATTCAAGGAAATATATTCCCTATATTTCTTCTCCAATGTACTTGTTACTGGGTCTGTAAACTCTTCAGTTATAGTGTGGCTTGTTATTGCTTAGAGCATCACTGACATTTGGTTCACCTGATGCACATTCAGCACCGAGGTACCAGATTGCACCACCTGGATTTGCTTCAAGAGTTATTTCTGTGACAAGTTTCTGGCAATTTCCTGAAACCCTCAGGGTAACAGAATCTCATACTCTCAGTGTAAGCTTGTATCACCTGACTCCTTGAAGATATTTATCAAGCTCCATGAAGCCCCATTTTGGCTTCTTTTTACCCCATTGTTCCCACTGAAAATCTGTTTCTGGAACATGAGTGTGTTAATGTTCAGGAACATTCTTCTAATTGCCAGCTTTAATTTATTCATGGGCAGTTTAGTCATCATTTGCTCCTCTGCAAACTTTGTCTCTGCACTTATCTTCTTATTCTTACCCCTTCTAGACTTTATATGTAGCTCAGAGCTTGTAATGAACACTCTGTTATGAGCATCATTACAGAAACCTTCTCTGAGCAAGATCTCCACTCTGAGCATGCAACTGGGACTTCACCAGGTGCTAAGGAACCTTCTGCATTGGAGCTTTAAGTGGTGGGGTTGTATCTATAACTGTAAGAAAATGTTCTTCACTAACTGTTTCACCCTGAAAGGGGAGAAAACAAAAAGTGAAATAAAGTAACTGGAGCTTGGGAAAAGGAAGGAGATACTGAATTTCTTGCTGTTCTTCTAATTTCTCTTAATTTAACTTTGGTGCAAGTCACCAGTTTTTGGAAGGCTAAATAGCTTTGCACCCATCCAGCTCTGGGGTCCCCAGCACAAGAAGGACATGGAGCTGTTGGAGCGAGTCCAGAGGAGGCACTAAGATGATCAGAGGGATGGAGCAGCTCTGCTGTAAGGAAAGGCTGATAGAATTAGGATTGTTCAGCCTGGAAAAGAGAAGGCTCCAGGGAGATGAGGACACCTGAATGCAGCCTTCCAGTATCTGAGAAGAACCTACCAGAAAGATGGAGAGAGACTATTCACAAGACTGTGGAGCGTCAGGACAAGGGGAATGGAATCGAACTGAAAGAGAGTGGGTTTAGATTAGATATTAGGAAGAAATTTCTTATCATGAGGGTGTTGAAGCACTGGCATTGCTTGCCCAGAGAAGCTGTGGCTGCCTCATCCCTGGAAGTGTTCAAAACCAGACTGGATTGGACTTGAAGCAACCTGGTCTAGTGGAAGGTGTCCCTGCCCATGGCAGGGGGTTGGAACTGGATGATCTTAAGGTCTCTTCAAACCGAGACATTCTTTGACTCAATGATCAGCTCAAACAGTTAAACCAAGTATAGGGGAATGATAATTCAATTCACACCAGAGAAGGGATTTTCTTTAAAAAAGAAGTGCTAAAAAAAAAAATCGCTTGGAAGTTGTCCACTTTTAAGTAAAAAAGAGACATTTTTTTGTTTGATGCTATTTATGCTTCCCGAAAGAATTGTAATTTTTAGTCTTGGTCATAAATAGCACTCAGTTGAGAAAATTTCTTATTGCAGTGCAGGGGAAGATGTCATTTTCACATGAGTTTTCCTCCAGAGGTGGCTGCAAAATAGAATTTTTGTCCTCTGGGAAATTTCAGCCTCTCAGAAAGCAGTTTTCATTCGTCAAAGAAAATTTCAAAATTTACCCCATAGTGTGAATTGCCCATCCAAACTGGTTCAACCATCAAATATTTCAGTTTGTGAAGTGGAATATTGCATCTAATCCAGGAAAAAAAAAAAATAACGTTAAACAGAATTTTTAGACAAAATTAGAATGATTGAAATCATTTAGCAAAACGAGACAGCCTTTATGTAAATAAATAGTCTTGGGTTTTAATCTGTTTTTACAGTTCAAAATTGCAGTGTTTCGACAAAAGTGCTTTTTTATGTAAGCAAAAAATGCTTGATCAAGAACTTTTCACCAAGCTCTGTCTATATGATGGGGACCTAGAGACAAATGCACATATGGCAAGATGGGGTGGCATGAGGGATGGTCCTGTACAGAGAGCTGCAGAATATTGTTGGCTTTGACTGAATCCTCATCTGCAGTTAAACTACAAGCACAGAGGGGTGGTTGGTGCCCCTCATGCCCGGCAGTGGGGTGTGCTCAGACCCTCCTGCAGGGCCAGCTTTTTGCAGAGCTACTCCACAGCAGATGATGCTCGACTTCAGGTCTTCTCTGCGGGCTTTGAAGGACCTTTTTGGTCTTTGGATCTATCACTACAATTGATGTGGTTTTACTTCCAGTCCAGAGTGCGTAAAATAGTTTGAGTTGTGTTACAGCACAACACAGTCACATATTTCTGGGGTGAAGCTGAAAGCCTGTGCCAGGCAGTGGGCCATGAGTTGGTCCCAGGACAGTATTGGGTGGCTGTGTCTGAGTCTCTCCTACATCATCCCAAATCCTCCTCTCCCTGGCATAAGCCCCAGGTGTTCCCTGCATCCCCACAGGCCTTTACTCACTCTCCATCCATCCAGGTAGCACCCACAGGCAAACGTGCTTCATCTTCCAGCTCTAGCACTGTGTAATAAATCCCTAGGTGAGGAATCTTTCCCAGATAAACCTTGGAGACCGTTTTTTCTGCCTTCCTTTTTATTTCACAAAGCCTGTGTTTATTTGCACTTGAATCCAGCAAATTCCTATGAAATTATAGTTATTCCCTGTGCTGGGTTGACTCTGGCTGGATGCACAGTGCCCACTGAAGCTGCTCTATTACTCCTCCTCAGCTGAACAGAGGAGAGAAAATATGATGAGAAGCTCAAGGATGGAGATAAGGACAAGGAGAGATCACTCAGCAGTTGCTGTCACAAGCAAAACAGACTCGACTTGGGGAAATTAATTGAATTTATTACAAATCAAATCCGAGTAGGATAATGAAATATAAAACCAAATCTTAAAATATCTTCTACTCACCTCCTTTCCTTCTTCCCAGGCTCAGTTTTATTCTTGAATTCTGTACCTCCTAATCCCAAGCAGTGCAGGGGATGGGGAATGGGGGCTGTGGGCAGTTCATCACATATTGTCTCCATTGCTCCTTCCTCCTCAGGGACAGGACTCCTCACACTCTTCTGCTGCTCCAACGTGGGTCACTCTCCCACAGGGTGCATTCTTTCTGGAACAGGCTGTTCCAACCTGGGTCCCCCGTGGGGACACAACACCTGCCAGCGAACCAGCTCCAGTGTGGGCTCCTCTCTCCATAGGTTCACAGCTCCCGCCAGGACGCTGCTACAGCACAAGATTCCCATAGGGTCACAGACTCACTCAGGCATCCACCTGCTCTGGTGTGGGGTCCTCCACAGGCTGCAGGTGGATCTTTGTTCCCCCATGGACCTCCATGTACTGCAGGGGCACAGCTGCCCCACCATGGGCTGCCCCACGGGCTGCAGGGGAATCTCTGCTCCAGCACCAGGAGCACCTCCTGCCCCTCCTTCTTCACTGCCCTGGGTGTCCGCAGGGTCATTTCTCTCACATACTCTCACCGCTCTCTTTGCAATACTGAAGACTTTCCCCTGGCTATGTTATCCCAGAGGTGCTACCCCTGTCTCTGGTGGGCTCAGCCTTGGCCAGTGGCAGGTCCATCCTGGAGGCGTCTGGAATTGGCCCTGTCAGACATACGAGAACCTTCTGGCAGCTTCTCACAGAAGCCACCCCTGTAGCCCCTCCTACTACCAAAACCTTACCACCCAAACCCAACACAGCCTTCAGTGCTTCTTTTTCAGCCGGCTGGGAGTTCACCTTTCTCCACACTCTGCTGCTTAAACAGAGGCTGGGCTGTTCAAGGCAAAAATGATTACTGCCCTGAGGAATAATATTGCTGAATGGCAGAATAAGTGAATGATAGAAATAGCCCTCCAGCACTGGCAGATGCTGATGGAAGAGAGGCCTTCTTGCAAATTAACACCTCTCTGACACATCTGTAATGCCCTGTTGGATATAACAAAATCTACCTTAATAAAACCTGGCAGATATTTAAGAAAGACATCAGCATCATGATATTAAATCTCATCTCTGAATCAAATGCAGAGCAAGCATTTTACATCCAGTAAATGCTTCATGGAAAAAATTTAGGGAAGGTGACTGTAATTTTTATTCTTATTTATGAAAGGTCATCTTAAAACTACAGACAGAAGAAGCATGAGCTCCTGAGTTCACAGAAACCTGAGATTTTGAGAGAGAAAAAAGTTCTCTGTTCATCATGACTGCCACAGCAGAAATGTGAGCATTTTTTGTCAATCTCTGCAGAAAACAAGCAGGCAGGTGGCAGGATTTTCTCAAGGTCTCTGACTGTGACCACCCCTTGCTTTTCCAGGTTGCTCATCTCCTCTTAGCCCATCTCTCACTTGTGTGTCCCCTCATGGCTACACTAAAATCATGTCTCAGAGCAGTGGCTCCTGCCCCCAGTGCACATCTCGTTTTCCCCTGTTTGATTCTAGATGTTACTGATCCTACTGGTGGCAATTCACTGACTCCAAGCCAGTCCAACAAAAATTCCTTCCAAAATATCTACTTCCATCTTTGCTCTTGTCATTTCAGGAGATAACCTGGGTTTTGGCCATGATGTTTCATCCTCTGTGGTTGTTGTCTGTGCTGGCAGAGAGGATTCATAATTGGAAAAAAACATTTTTTTCTCTCTCTTTTTCATTCTGTGCTTCTAAATATTGGGGTTGACTCTTTGGGGCACCAGTGAAAGCCTTCAGTTGNACATTTTTTTCTCTCTCTTTTTCATTCTGTGCTTCTAAATATTGGGGTTGACTCTTTGGGGCACCAGTGAAAGCCTTCAGTTGGATCTGGGTTATTCACCTACACTCCAGTCTGGATTCTGGTGTGCTCCCTCCTCTCCCAAACTGCTAGCACAGAAAATGAGCCTCAGCAATAAATTTGTCCAGAATCTTGTTTGAAACTCACAAAATCTATGGAAAACCTGTTCCAAACACCACCCATTAGGGAATAAGCCTATTGTCAAGTGCTTATCAGGATCTGACCTAGATATTTTGCCCAGAGCTTTACATTATAATTACTTTAATATCCCTTATGTCTGGGAAGGTGAATAAGAGCTAAAAAGCAGCCTTTAAACCCCAGAATGGAGAAAAAAAATAATAAAAAAACTCTCAACATTCCTTTTTACTCTCAACCGAGTCCAGACTGCTGTAGAGTGACAGTGGTGCTGTAAGGTAATGATCCTTCCTCCAAAACCAGAGCAGTGGCATTTCCTCAAGTGACATCAGGCACAGAGATTTCATTAGACAGCTTCAAGGAGAAGGTCTTCAGCTGTCATTTTGATGCTTCTGTCACAGGTTTTTTTTTCTTTACAAGCCATTTCCTTCTCTTTCTCAGCAATATCCTGTTCATACAGGTGGCTCAGGCTTCCTCAGGAGAAAGTGAAGGAGATGCAGCACATTTTTCCCTTGGTGCAAATACTGGAAGCAGCTGGAAGTTCTTGGGTGAGAGGCAACATAGGATTGCTGCACCACACATCTGGATGTACCTTGGGATGGCATCTCCACATGATGAGGACTTCTTACCTGCCCCTAATTCATGGCAATTTTGCCCATTTTCCACCTATTGAGTTACACTGTTTCAGTTTGGCAGAACTATTCCCAACTATGGAATCACAAAATTGCAGAATGGGCGAGGTTGGAAGGAATGGGTCCAACCTTCTCCCTCAAGCAGGGTCCTTCTAGAGCACAGGATTGCAGAGGATTGCACACAGGTGGTTCTGGAATATCTCCAGTGAGTGTGGACATGGTTCCCAAGAGTGAAGGTGCTGTTGCATTGGGGTTGTTTTCCCTCTTTAAAGGGTGGCTGCTCTCAGTTCTGCACTCTGAAAACACCCATGGTGAAAATACCTGGTACAAAACAGTAACCCTATTTGGGCCACAAAAATTTAAGACTTTTTAAAACAGACAGGAAGAAAAATTACCTTGTTGGTGTTCATACACAGTGAGATATGACTTGAAGTACTAAGTGACTTGGGCCACGTCTTAGAAAAGTTCAAGTAATTTCCTGAAAATGGACCCATCTTCCATGCATGACCAACTGAGAGGATGAACAAACTCAGCTCTCTCAGTCTGTCTCCCTAGGAGAGGTGTTCCATCCCTCTGATCATTTTGGTGGCCTCCTCTGGACTCACTCTGACACGTCCATGTTGTTCCCATGCTGGGAAACCCAGAGTTGGAGGCAGCACTGCAGGTGGGGTCAGAGCAGGGCAGAGGGGCAGAGTCCCATCCCTTGACCTGCTGCCCACACTGCTTTGGATGCAGCCCACGTCACAGTTGGCTTTCTGGGCTGTGAGCGCACATTGCTGGGTCATGTTGAGTTCCTCACATGCAGTGTCAGCATCATGCTCACAACCAAACCGGTTGGAGTTGAAGCTACAGTTTAAAAATGCAATTCAGCAAGTGGAAGAGGCAGATGAAATAACTTGAGCCTTCGCCATGCTGCTCTGTGAAGACTGATTCTGCAGACTCCTGCTTTCCCAGGGGACTCAAGATGTTACATGTAATTTCATGCCCATTTTAATATTGAAAGGGAAGCTTTCCTTCAAAAATATGTGTATCAGAAACTTCAGCACTTTTGCCTGTGTGGAGAGTGTTGAAAGCACTCTTTGGACTGATTCCTCAGTCAAAACAATTTCTGGTTGAACTTTCTGGGGAAGAAGTTTTTTTCTGGCTCTAATTAACCTTCTGTCAACCACAAGCAAGGCAAAAGGATAAGAACTTTTTTTTTTTTCAGCAGAGATAAGACTGAGAAACTGAGAACAGAGCTTATGCTGACAGGAATTAGGCACTATTAAACTGATCTATCAGCCTGAATGATGATGGCCCCACAGTAGCAGCAAATACATCACCACTTAAAGCATTTAAAACTGATTTGGACACAGCACCAGGGGATGTTCTGGCAGAAACAATCCCAGACTCGACTGATGAATAAAGTACATGGTCTAGTTAGGTTGTTGTGGGTGTGTTTTGCTTTGGGGTTGTTTTTTGTGTGCCTCTAAATGCCAGGAACCACATGAAATTAAATACTGAGCTCCTACACCTCTCACAGAAAAACTCAGAACACTCTGAATTTGTAACAGGTCCATGAGCAAAGGAAACCCTCCAACACAGGGTTAACTTCAGGCATGTCAGACATCCCAATGGAGGATATTTTACCACCAGATTTAACTGAGTGTGTCACAGAGCATTTACTAAAGAAACTGAGAAGAACAGACAGATTAATCCCTCTGAGGGTGTTTGAGGCCATTTTTCCAGACATACATATAAAAGCCCTGCAAGCACATTTCCTGAGCACTAACATCTTCACATCATCTCATTTCCATTTCCCAGGACTTGCAACATAACTGAGTTGCAAAATTTGGGTTCAACCTAGATAAAAAGATACAGATACACAGGAATAATTGACACTGGTACCTTAAAACATTCTAGGCAAGAACAGGGAGTGTATTTCTTAATAATATTATGATTACTTGAAAGGGACTCCTAGAAAAACCAATTGCCCCAAATTTAGCTGTAGCAGGATCAGCTTCCCAACCTCATTTTGTTGATCTCTACACTATTGTCTGAAGAAAAGGGAAAACAAAGCAGGCAAAAGGGTTTATCTGGTGAGGAGTTGCTTAGGAAGGCAATCTGACTTAGCCTGAGGCACCTCAATACAACTCCATATAACATAACAGATGCTATTAAGACAAGAACATTTTCCCCTCTAATATTCACAGGTTTCTTTTGCTCATCAAGGCAGTGGTGAGGCTGGATAAACAGTTCATGCAGTTTGGATAAATAGTTCATGCTATTTATATCCTCTGACTTTATGATGGTAGTGTTTGAAGAGGCCTCTCACACAGAAGACAACGATCTCTTTATCAAAGCCTTGACTTCCAGTCAGGTGAGAAGACAAATCAAGTCACACACTTGATGTTTAGTTCATGTGCTCTCCAGGGCCAGAGGAGATACAACCTCTCCTTGTATTATTTATATAGAAATACCTGAGGAACCTGCAGGGAGTGTGTATCTTCCATCATCAGGGAATGAACATCCTAAAAAAGTGTCATTGCTCTGCTGGAGACATGGCCAGGTTTAATTACACCTCTCAGTCAGGAAAAGAATCTGACAAATCTGCTGCCTGCAGAGGAAACCCAAGTAGAATAATGCTTCTGACAGCAGAGAAGATAGTTTATGTAACTGATGTTCATCATATTTTCACAGTTTTTAGTTTAATTTAATAGGCCCTAATTCAGCTCTTCCTCCAGTAGATTCAAAAAGCATGGGCACACTTTTAGGCATTTTGGCATGGTTGTTGTCACACAAGTATACAAATGCTCTCCTATATCAGGATTAGAATTTCATTTAGTGTCGATATATTGTGCTTCTGTGGGCTTTTTTTTGCTTTTTCTGTTTTTGAAGCCTGTGATCACTGCCAGTCAGAATAGTTTCAATGCCAACCGTGTAAAATCTAAAACCTGAGTCAGGTTTGTGGTGTTGTAAATGAAGAGGGAGTCGTGAATCACAGCCACAACTTTAAGTACTTGCTCTGCATAGGGCTGTAGAACTGAACAAGATCACTTTATCACTCCTGAGGTTACAAACTTTTATGCTATTTCCAGTAAAGGCACCACGTTGGGTCCATCAGCCACTCAGTGATATTGAATTTTGAATGCTAACAGCAAGTTATGGGCCAAGTTCACAAAATCTTTTAGTTACTTTAAAGAAGAAGCAAGTGGAAGGAATAAAATTCCAGTACTCTCATTTTGAAGTGAATTCCACCATAGGTGTATAACATGGTACAATATTACTCCTGTACTGATTTTCATCTCTTCTGGGTATGATTAAAACCACTATTACTAAATTACCTGAAAGGAGGCTGTAGACAGGAGGGAGTTGGTCTTTGCTCCCATAACAAGAGATAGGATTAGAGGAAAGAGACTGAATTTGCACAAGGGGAGGTTTATATTAGGAAAAATTTCTTCACTGGAAGGGTGATCAGGCATTGGAACAGGCTGCCCAGGGAAATGGTGGAATCACCATCCCTGGAAGCATTAAAAAACGTGTAGATGTTGTGCTTAGGGACACGATTTAATGGTGGACCTGAGAGTTCTGGGTTAATGGTTGGACTCAATGATCCTGGAGCTCTTTTCCAACATTAATTATTCTATAATCTATATGTCTCTGGAGCCACTGGAAGTGCTCAAGGTTATCTTTCCTGACTGTTGGTGCTCCAGAAAGACTTTTCTCCTTTACATCCCCTGTTCTACCTGCCAGCCCTGCAGAGACATCTGAAACATCCTAATGGAACTCAATAAATGCTGATTTTCTGACAGATCATTAAAGCTTCCTAAGTAAGGGTTGGTAGATCCTGACCTTATAAGGATCTTGTGAGCAGAAGGCACTGAATGTCCTATGTGGAGAACACAAAAATATCCATCAGAGCCAAAGGGTGAATGGTTGTCCAGAGCCAGCACCCAGCTCACTGAGACACTGTGCTTTTTTCATCCTTACCAATTAAAGGAAACTACTCTTTCTACTTCTGCTAACAGTGACAAAAACTCCTCTCACAACAAGGGAAACTTCATAAACTTCATCTGTGCTTCTGCCTGTGGGGCCTGGTCCTGAGCTCACAGACTGAGCCTGTTCCCTCTGTCAGAGAGGGGAGGCCATGGATCCATAACTTCTATTTATCCACATCCTGCCCATGCTTCTACCAGCACTAAAACAATGAAGGACTGCATTGGATGGGGCCTTGAGCAATGTAATCATCCCTGCCCATGCTGGGGAGCTGGAACAGGATGATCTTTAAGGTGCCTTCCCACCCAAGCCGTTCCATGATTCTGTGATTCTTTGATTTCATGGTAAGGATTAGTAAGCGTGGTGTCACCAAAGACCAGGTTTGTTGGCAAAGAAGAGACACACACACACACAAAAAAAAAGCCTAAAAACAAACAAACAAGCACACACACACACACACACAAAACCAACAAACAAACAAACAAAAAACCAACCCCAAACCAACTACAACCCTCAAACAAACCAGTGCAACTTGATGGTAGAACTTCCTGATGTATTTGGAGGGTGCAGGGCACAATTGCATGGTAATTCAGCCTTGTAACAGTGACGATCTCTCCTCCAAACTGGAAGGCAGCAGTTTTCCTCTAAGCCTGTCCACAGGATGCTACTTAGGAGATGATCTTTGCCAATATCCCCTTTTAACTGTGCTTCTCTCTGTATTGACTTGAAAGCCCAGACAGCATTTAGCAAACTATCCATAAATACTCACAAGTTCCTTAGAGTACCTGCATGGCCTTTGTTATAAAAATTGCTCTTTCAGCCCTCAAAAAGGGTCTGAATTTTTGTCCTGTCATTTGCCTTTTAGACATCATCTGAAGAGCAACAGCTTGAAGGAAATTAAGGGGTGATGGAAAGGAACATCTGAAATCCTCTTTTCTTTTACTTGCTCTGATGTTGTGAGAGAGTGTCTGGTTCTGCCCAGTTGGGAAATAATTTACCTCTATCACTGAAAGAAGCTGTGGGTGTCGATCCACACCTGACTTACTCTTATATTAAAATACTCGTGTCAGCTCCAGTCAAAGTCATGCAGCATCTGTAGTTAAAGGCAGGTAATAACAAGATTATAAATCTATGGAAAAAAACTACCATCAATTTAATGTGAGGTTATTATGCGAGAAAAATAATAGAGCTTAATTGGCAATACGTGTTGAAACAGCCTCTGTCACTGCCTCTGTTACAGACACACTCCTGGGATAAATGGACCATTGTCATCAGCCCACGGGAATTTTTTCACATCCATACCTGACTCCTACATGACATTCCATTTAACATTTTAATAAGAAAGTGGAAAATTCAGAAGTCAACATGGCACAGATCAGACGGAGCAATTGTTGCTCAGCAGATAGTTCATATCTTGCAATTATAATGCAAGATTATTTTTAGCACGGTGTGTTTCCAGTAGAGTCTTAAAGACTGCCTTTCATGCTCATTGTGCAGTGACCTGGAAGAAATTCTTACTGATAAGGCTGTCAGAGGACCTATGAAGAGGAAAGGATGAATAATGTGGACTCTCCCCAGGGAAGACATGACTCTCAGAAAGATTTGTCCCCACCTCACCCAGGCTGAGGAAACAGTAAAGGGGTCTAACCCTTCCCTGGCTTTTTCTTCAAAGAGGGATATTTCAGAATGCAGTTTATTTCACCCAACACCTCAGATGTGTTCAGAATTTCTACCCCCTCTGCAAACACAAGTATGATTGCTGAAAGGACAAAGGGTTTCTAGAATGCTTAAAGAGATTTTTTTGGGGTTAGAAAATCTCTGTAACCTATGACTTTCTACCTAGTGTGGCTGCAACTCAAAAATCTTTTCCATAGACTAATATTTAAGCTTTAAGGATGTTGCCCTGTTGGAGCAATCTGAAATATTCTACTCTATTTAAAACAAAAAGATTTTAATGAGCAGCTTAGTTGCATTATTTTATCAAGAAAAGGTCAAGAAAGGGCATAACAGGGCCAAGCAAAAATTCAAATGGTGGCAAAGGTTATAACAGCAACACTGTCTTCTGCAGAAAGTGTAATGCAGCAACTCAGTGCCTGAAAATGTAGACAAGGCCAACGTGACCTTAAAATAATCAGTCACTGAAAACATGTAAAAAGTGCTCTCACTGTTAGATATTTTCATCTGTAAATCTGTTTATTGGTATGTTGTGGTTTTGTTTTTGTTTTCTGTTCCCTTAAGGGTGCATCCTGCCACAGGCAAAATTTATATCCCACATCCAGTTCTGGGGCCTCCAACACAAGAAAGATGGAGACCTGTTGGAGTCCAGAGGAGGGACACTAAGATTGTCAAAGGACTGGAGAACCTCTGCTATGGAGGTTGAGAGTTGGGGCTGTTCAGCCTGCAGAAGAGAAGGCTCCAGGGAGACCTTGGAAGCCCTTCCAGTGCCTAAAGGAGCTCCAGGAGAGCTGGAGAGGGACTTTGGATGAGGGCATGGAGTGATAAGACAAGGGGTAATGGCTTTAAACTGAAAAAGAGTAGATTTTTATTGGATATTAGGCAGAAATTATTTACTGTGAGGGTGGTGAGGCCCTGGAAAAGGTTTCCCAGAGAACCTCTGGCTGCACCATGCCTGGAAGTGTTCAAGGCCAGGTTGGACGGGGCTCAGAGCAACATGGGATAATGGAAGGTGTCCCTGCCTATGGCAGGGGGGTCAGAACTAGATGATCTTGAAGGTCTCTTCCAACTCAATTCTGTGAATCAGGTTTGAGTCCAGGACAGTCAAGTGTTATAGCGGGGATCAGAAAAGACAATCACAGAAATTCCTCCTGGTTTCTAAATAAAGTTGTTTCCATGTTCTTTTCTCAGCAGCTGCACCTCAAAGCTCTCTGTGAAGGAACCTGGTTGCAATAGAAAGAGGGACATGCAGAGGAAAGAACTTTCTTCCACAGTACTCAGGAATCCAGCAGCAAAACTGGGCATGTGCTCTTATCTTGGGCATCCTCTTGGAATCTTAATCCATTTAGTCTCCAGGCTGCTCCTAGGAAGCCCTAGTTATGTTATCTCATGTGCGCCCTGGTCTTGTACATTATTAACAAAGGAAAAAGTCTCTGCTGCAGATGCTGAGAGCTGAACTGGGAGGGTGAGAGAGGGGAGGAATTACACCAGAAATATTAATACCGCTTTGATAGATCCTTGTACCACTAGGGAAAGCACTTCTTCATATGCATTTCTGGTTTGCAACAGCTTGGTGTTTATTTTCTTTAAAGCTAAAATAACCATCAAACAAGTTCAGAAGTTCAGCTTGGATGCTTAGAAAGCTGAATCTCATTCCAGAGGAAAAATGAGAGGCTGGTCATGTAGCCCCACAGGAGATTCATTTGCACGGAACTAGCAAACCCTCAGAAAACTAAAAGTTAAAATTTTGCAGAACAGAGTAAAACATAGAAATGAAAAACTTAAATCCTTAAGAAGTGGTCAAATCAGGAGATGCAGATTATGTTTTTCTCTGTCTTGGGACTGGAAATAGCCATTACTGTTATGCAGCGCTCAGACCGAAAATAAGAAGTGACATTTTGAAGTGCATACAATCTGGTGAAATATAAAATATTTAATAAATATGTAAATTGGTCAAGCTGCTTCCCCAAGGAGCAAAGCTCCAGTCATGTTTTACAGCCCTCATTCACTTACGCAAATACTTTAAGAGGATCAAGGATGGATTTTAAATGAAGTTAAAGTTTAACGAGAAATATATAATCCTTTGAGGGAGAGATTTTGTCATCTTCATTTACAATTTCTTGCAAGTTTTTAAAGTAAGAAGTTGAGGGAGTAGCCTTCTGAAGCTTTGTGTGTGCAGGCTAAGAGAATTGTGGTAGTTTACCTGAACCTTGCAGCCAGGGATGTAACAAAACATATAAATTGATGATCTTCCCTATTGCTCTGGGAGTTCTGGGCTTTCCCCAGGATATGTGTATGTTCATTGTTCAGCTCATTCCTATAGGATCCAGACACAATCTTCTGATGTTGCCAGACTGGCAACTTGAGGGGAAATCCTCAGTCACCAAGACCATGTGTCATATAACCCCTTTTGAACTCATTTCAAGCCCAGTCTTCTTTTTATATATATATATATATATATATATATATATATTTATGTATATATTTATATATAAGATGTATATATTCATATATATATCATTTCTATGTTCTATATTGCAAACAAGCTGAATCTTGTCCTTTTAAAACCTAATTTCCCTAGCAGTTAGGGACACTATTTAAGTGTCCAGATCAAACTGATTCATATCTAATACACATCCATACAAATATACATACTTTTTAAAAATAAAAGGTTCTGTGATAGAACATTTTGGAGAAAGTTTCTCACACTCTTTTAAACCAGCCCTGACATCGGCCCTGCTTATATGATATGTTCAGTCCCTGGAAACTGTTAATGAATCATATCATAGAATGGTTTGTGTTGGAAGTGGCTTCAAAAATCATCTTGTTCCAATCCCCTGGCATGGGCACAGATACCTTCTGCTAGATCAGGTTGCCCAAAGCCCTGTCCAACGTGGCCTTGAACACTTCCAGGGATGGGGCAGCCACAGCTTCTCTGGGCAACCTGTTCCAGGGCCTCACCACTCTTATAGTAAAGTATTTCTTCTTAATATGCAATCTAAATCTACCCTCCTTCAGCTCTAAAACCATGAGTCAAGGACAGTTTCATGTGGATGTCCAGTGGAAACTTCTCATTATATGGATTTTTTTAAAAGCCAGTAACAATCCTGAAAAAGCTGTGAATACTAAGGAAGCTACTGAAGGAAAAAGAAAGTGCTGGGTAAAGAAAATCAGAATGAAATTCACACAGAAAGTACCTTTGCAGTGGGGAAGAACCCAGCAAAGGGACATGATATATTTATTCTTTCCTAGTTCTGGGTACAAGGCAGGATGAAAAAAACATAAATCCAGATTGAGAATTGTTGAAGCTGGAGAGTGTTCACAACTAATAAAAGGGTTGTTTGGGGCTGATGTCAGAAGATATCAGAAGGCAGAAGTTTCCCTTGGCACACACTTTGCTTACGCACTTGTGCATTTCCCTGTTCGTTTTCACCCTGTATCTCTGAGCAATTTCACACTAGAAATGATTGTTCTTCCTGCTTCCTGTGTTCCCATTTTGCATGTTAGAGAGTTTGAAACAAGTTGATAAAGGGTTGAAGAGCCTGAGAGGTTCAAAATTTACTTTCCTTCTTACCAGGGAAACCATTATTCCATGTTTCAGTGATGTCTGCTCAGAGACCAGCACTCTGCCACCCTTTACCACAGAGGTGGTATGGTGCTGAGAAAAGTGGAATGGAGTGAGAATAGCTTCTTTTATTCAAAAACCAAACTAAATCTGCATGAACATCACATCATTCACACAGCACAGTACTCAGATTTTATCTTCTCTGACCTCACCCTTGCTGCCCGAGAGGAGAAAAGAAGGATGAAGAAAAGGACTGTGAGAGCAAAAGTTCTGAGATCATGAGCCCATGAGGAACTTTATTTTCCTTCTCAAAAGAAATAGTTCCATTTCACTATTATCTTGATCAGAGTACTGTAATATTGGGTGAGATTTTCTGGAGTGTGGATATATCCCATGGGAATGCACTGAGTACCAGCTTCTTGATGTATCCATCACAGCCAGAATCACATTTCTTCATCACCATGTAGACACATTGCTCTTCTTTCACTCTGAAATCAATGGTCAGACACAATTTCTGAAGGTGAAGCTTGGAGCTCCTCCAGGTGCTGCTGCCAAATTCACTCTCCCTACCCAGGTGCACAAGACACTTATAGAAACTTATGGACATAGACACTTATGGAAAGTTTCATCCACCTTCACTTTGGCAGGGCAAAACCAATTTATACAAAGTGTTTGGGCAACTGAACCCCCACAAGTGTCAGTGGGGAGAGAAGAGACAGTCACTTCTGGAGCAGAGCACCAGCAGTAAGAACATCATTTGCCTTGTGGCAACTTTCTCAGCCTTCAGTAAGCTGCTGCTGAGGATTAAATTAAGGTTTAAGTTAGACCAACTGTCTTACCTGGCCAAAGTTCAAAGCAATCAACCTAAATTCAAGAGATTTGCATAAAACTTGCTTTTTAGAACTGACATTACTCTTCTACCAGCTCCCTCTGTCAGTGGTGATGTGTGAGAAATTATTAAAATTCATTGTTTTGGATTTTTATTAGTATTATTTCATTCAAATTCCTATCTCTTCCCACTTTTTTTTTCCCCTTAGGGAATACCGGAACCATCAGCTCCGCAGTCACTTCCCATCTCCCTGTGTCTCATCTGTGCCTGTGCAGAGCAACAACACACAAGATGTTTTCTTTGTTGTTTTTTAGCCCAACAGCAAGGTAAAATTAGACAGAGTTGTATAAGTAAACTCCTCCTGAGAATTAGTTACACAGGCTGGCAGTCAAGCAGTTAAACCAGGCATGGAAATGGTTTGCAATCTGTTCCACCAGTCCCTCAAGTTTTCCATTGTCAAAGTGGAATTATTTTGCAGTAAAACAGCAGCCCTGGGGAATCAGTGTAATTAAAGACAACAACAACACCAAAAAAAAGTTTTATTGTTTTTAAATATATCTCTGAGCTACGGGGGAAAGGGAATGAGAAATGTACTGCAAACCACAATATTTCTCCTTCCTATTCATGCTTATCAGTCTGTATCCAGTCATGAGCCGAAGAAGCTGGGTTTGATGTCTTGTACTTGAGACAGCCTTTGCTGTTTAAAAGGAACACATCCTCTGTGTTTATTCATGGTGACAACAAAACGTTCCTCACCACTGGGGACTTCTGGGAGGAGCAGAAAGGGTGCAGCTCTCCTTGGCTGCTGGAGCACAAACATCACAGCTTTAAAGGAGTGTCTCCCACGACCTTCCTCAAGGACACCTCCCTGCAGAAGGGAGCAGGGATGCTGTTTTCCTGGTTTGCTGTGTGTAATGTGCCCCTTAATGGGGTTTCATGGCAGACCTAGAGGTCTGGGGGAGGTTTAATGAGCATAAAAGCCTAACCTTCCCCCCGCCTTCGCCCTGAAATCCTGTGTCTCTGCTCTAGGTTAGCCTGAGCACTCAGAACAGGCAGGGTGATGCCCCTGTGACAGTTAAGCCTTGCCTTTGAAAGGAATTGGCTGTTCCCTAAGAAAGTGAATGACATGTAGTGAAGATAGAGAAAAACTCAGAGAAAATAAAAATTCAAACTTCAACTTTGCTTCAGTCACCTTCCATCATGTGAAACCTTCTGCTGTGTACACAGCTGAATGTCCTTTCTACCATCTTTAAGGTCCAGCCTCAGAGAAAGGACAAATTAATAAAAAAGTTGGACTTGATGATCTTGAAGGTCTTTTCCAACCTTGATGATTCTATGAATTAATTCAATGATTCTATTCTTAGAAAAATTAATCCACCAAGATCCACATGAGGCCTCTGCTCAGACAGTCTGAGAACCACAAGTCAATAGAGACTGGGAGGCTGTTATGGGGAAATAACTTGACTGACCTCTCCTTTATATTCTTGCCCCATCATCTGCAACTGGTCATCTACAGGGATGGGATGCTGAAGGACAAGATCCTTCAGGAGGATCTCACTCAGTATTTCTTGTATTATTTTTCAACATCAACAATTTCATTGTGATGTTAATCTTTCTATTAGTTCTGTAGAAGTGCAGCTACTTCCTGGAGGGTGTTTTCAGGCAGTCAGGAATGCCATGTCACAGCTTGAATAGGAGCTGAGGAATAATTTTATGCTGTTGCAAGAAGAAATGAGAAAGCAGATAGAGATAATCAAACCAAGCAAAGCAGATTTAGAGCTGCAGATCCTCATTCCAACAAGAACAAATTCAGCATCACTGCTGAATTTGAATGGCCAAGGGTAGATCTTCCTGCCGCTAGGACTAAACCATTACTTTGGTCCAAAAGGGAAAGCAGAGTAGAAAGGAGATGGGAACAATGCCTGAAAAAAACCCACCTGTGTCTCTACACAAAGGAGAATCACAGTCACAGAATAGCTTGGGTTGGAAGGGACCTTAAAGATCATCTCGTTCCAACCCCCTGCCGTGTACAGGGGCACCTTCCACTACCCCAGGTTGCTCCAAGCCCTGTCCTACCTGGTTTTGAACACTTCCAGGGATGGGGCAGCCACAGCTTCTCTGGGCAACCTGTACCAGGGCCTCACCACTCTCACAGGAAATAATTTCTTGTCCCTTCAGACAGCAGGCAGCAGATCAATTCCCATTTCTTCATGGAGCTATGTTGCAAACTGATTTAACTAAACATCTGCAAGGGAGGGAAATCAAAGAAAACACCCACCCACTTATTCCCTAAAATGCAACAATCTCTTATTTTTAGAGCCAGCTTGTTTCACTGATTTGTTTTATAGCTGCACTGACATAAGTAATGAGTTAGTAAAACTTACTCCTGCACAGGAACAAATGTCTGGGAGCAGGGAAAGATGGAAACCACCTAAATCCACTTTGCCACAGAGAACTTGCAGGTGTGGAAGAAAACCCTACAAAACATTCATGCCTTGAGAATTAAGTCTTTAAGGTTTACACAATACTGCCTATAACAAAGTGCTATTCTAGCTTTAATTATGACAAAAGAAGCTGTGGATGCCCCATCCCTGGAGTTGTTCAAGTCCAGGTTAGATGGGTCCCTGAGCAACCTGATCCACTGGGTGGCATCCACCCCTAGGGAGGCTGGAACTAGATTATTTTTAAGGTCCCTTCCACCCCAAACCACTCTCCAATTCTCTGATTCTGTGATATATACACACAGCATATAACATACATAATTATATATAAAATTCTATTACATATAATACATTAATGTAGTGTCTCCGTGTAAATGTGTGGATACATGTATAGCAGATCAATGTATAAAACTTCAACAAAATAAGGAATTCTCTGTGAGAATAAGCCAGTATTTTCTCATTGTAATGGTTTTTGATCTATCATATTTTATAATCCCTTCATTTGACCCATTTTAATATTTCTTTCTTGGAGAAATTGAACAGCAACCCCAGTCTGACAGTTGAGTAGTGCACTAGTGACAACCTACATATCAGGAATTTACATATCATTGCCCTAAGGTTTAATTCTGAGAAAAAAAAAAAAAGTAGGAATTTCCAAATATCACTTGCAATTCTTACAGTATTTCCCAGCATTCCTGGTTTCTGTGACTGACCTGGGTTTTTGGTTCAATACAAAAGAGACATGCTGCCGGTCTGGCTTGTGTCAAAGGGCCACAACCCAAATGGCTGTGGTCTAGAAAGAGGTGACAAGAGCCTATTACCAAGGCAATGCCCAAGGCCAGTCATCCAGAAGGTATAAATCACCAGCTGGGAATTTGGCCCTGTATATACAAGTTAATATGTAATACCAACAAATAAAAGCATTTCGTGGATGCCTTGACTATTTGCTAAATGAAATTCTAGTGAAAAACTGAAAGCAAAAGGAAACACCATTACAAAGTCTTTTTTTTTTCTGAGTGGCTGTGCATGTGTTCCACTCTCCAGAGGACAAAAACGCCTGACAGCAAAGGATATTTGTGTTGGTAGTATCATTTGATCCATGTTTTAGGAGCCAAATTGAAAACATATTTTCACAAGGTGCAGCCATAGATCATTAGAAGGAGCCAAGCTCTGTGGTTGCACAAGTTCTTCTGAGAGGGAGGAGATGTATAAGTTAAAATATACTCCAAAACCCTACAGAAATATATTTGGAGATGGGAAAATTCAGTAAAGGCAGCAGATTTTTATGTTGCCAACTCTGCTAACGGTCCAGGATTGGTCCTGTCCACTGCAGTACATTATTAAATGGTTAGGCTTTGCTGTTCATTCTGCAATGAAAGCTTCACACCAACTTTCTTCCCATTGCTTTAGTAAAGGATAATCTCATGTCTCATTGGCTGGTCTTGAGAGTATATTGCAGGGTCCTCCCTGAGTATCCACATCAGCACAGACCCAAAATGACCCAACCTGCAGGAGAAATACAAACTTCTGAGACACTGATGAGTTTCCCCAGGGAACCAACAAAACAGGACTACAAATTTCTGTCTGTTGTGAGTAAACTCCACAAGCCACAGAATTGTAAACATCAGCTGGTGAAGGTGATTTGCTTGAGGGATGGGATGCCATCCAGAGGGACTTCGACAGGCTTGAGAAGGAGGGCTCTGAGAAGCTTATGAGGTTCAACAAGGCCAGATGGAAGGTCCTGCACCGGGGATGGGGCAATCCCCAGTATCAGTACAGACTGGGGGATGAATGGACTGGGGGATGAGAGTATTCCTGTGGAGAAGGTTTTGGGAATACTGGTGTGTGAAAAAATGGACTGACAATGTGTGCTTGCAGCCCAGAAAGCCAACTGTATCGAAAAAAGTGTGGTCAGCAGGCCAAGGGAGACGATTCTCCTCCTCTACTCTACTCTCAAGAGACCCCTTCTGGAGTCCTGTGTCCAGCACAGGAAGGATATGGACTTGTTAGAGATCCTCCCAGAAGAGGGTTACAAAAATTATCAGAGGGTTCAAACCCCTCTCCTGTGAAGAAAGGCTGAAAGAGTTGGGTTGCTCAATCTGGAGAGGAGAAGACTCTGGAGAGACTTATCAAGACTGTTCAATGTATAAGTGGAGTTTATGAGAAAGGCAGAGACTTTTTATCAGGACTTGTAGTTACAGGATAAGAGCAATGGTTTTAAATTGAAAGAGGGTAAGTTCAACCTGGACACAAGGATGAAATTTCTTCCAATGAAGGTGGTGAGGCACTGAAACAGGTTGCCCAAGGAAGTTGTGGATGCTACATCCTTGGAAGTGTTCAAGGTCAGGTCAGTTGGGGCTCTGAGCAACCTGGATCTGTGGAAAGATGTCCCTGCCCATGGCAGAGGGGTTGGACTAGGTGATTTTTAAAGATCCTTTCCAGTCCAAATCTTTTATGATTTTACAATTTCCAGGCATCAGGAGAACTCACCAGGCTCCTGGAACTCGGCTAAAATTTCCTTGGCTGTGGAGAAAAGAGGCTTTATTGTCTCCTTCATGTGGATGTGATCAGTGATTCTTCCTCTTCAGGTCTTCCTCCTTGCAATAAGATCAAGCAAGTTTTTAATCAATGAGAGCTGAGGACTTTGCCAAAAAAAGTCACACTACCACAAAACCATGATTCATTCTCAGCCCGGGACAGGAAAAACACAACATTGCACCATTAGAGGAAAGAGAAATCATGAGGGGTCACTACCACAGGTCTCCCCCTTACAAACTGACCTCATCCTTTTCCTTCTTTCTCCAGAAAAATTACCAAGGTTGTCTATGGCCAGTGGAAACAAGATTATATATAAACCTAAGAAGTTATTGTTAGTATAATCGAAATCATACCAGTCTAATTCAAGAATTCAAGAATCATTACTTGTCTAGATCTAACAACTGCAAGAAAATAGAAAAGAGGAAAAAATACTTTAAAAAAAAGACTTAACAACAAAAATAATGCAATTAAAAATTCAATACATCCAGTTCTTAGTTTCTATGCCTTTTTCCTGATGTTATGCTCACCGTTCCACGACTCCTCTGGATCTTCAAATTGTCATCTTCAGGTTGCTGAGGACCATTGTTCTTATGTTGAGTCTGGAGGATTTCTGGGGTCTGTTGTTGGGAGGAGCAGGATATTGATGGTTATTCTCCCTCTCTCAAGGATCCCCCTGCAGTC